>NC_051183.1:165316191-165423691 GCF_013339695.2 Rhipicephalus sanguineus
CGGTCTGTCTTTCCTGTATGCCTTTCTGTCGTTATTTCTACATCTTCCTGTCTCTCCTTCTTTCCTCTCTTTATTTCTGCCTTGCTGTCTCTTTTTCGTGTCTGTTCTTTCCTGTATGCCTTTCTGTCGTTATTTCTACATCTTCCTGTCTCTCCTTCTTTCCTCTCTTTATTTCTGCCTTGCTGTCCTCTTTTTCGTGTCTGTTCTTTCCTGTATGCCTTTCTGTCGTTATTTCTACATCTTCCTGTCTCTCCTTCTTTCCTCTCTTTATTTCTGCCTTGCTGTCTCTTTTTCGTGTCTGTTCTTTCCTGTATGCCTTTCTGTCGTTATTTCTACATCTTCCTGTCTCTCCTTCTTCCTCTCTTTTATTTCTGCCTTGCTGTCTCTTTTTCGTGTCTGTTCTTTCCTGTATGCCTTTCTGTCGTTATTTCTACATCTTCCTGTCTCTCCTTCTTTCCTCTCTTTATTTCTGCCTTGCTGTCTCTTTTTCGGTGTTGTTCTTCCTGTATGCCTTTCTGTCGTTATTTCTACATCTTCCTGTCTCTCCTTCTTTCCTCTCTTTATTTCTGCCTTGCTGTCTCTTTTTCGTGTCTGTTCTTTCCTGTATGCCTTTCTGTCGTTATTTCTACATCTTCCTGTCTCTCCTTCTTTCCTCTCTTTATTTCTGTCTTGCTGTCTCTTTTTCGTGTCTGTTCTTTCCTGTATGCCTTTCTGTCGTTATTTCTTCGTGTTTCTGTATCTCGCTCTTTCTTTGTTTCTCTTTATTTCTGTCATGCACTGTGTTTATTCTGTCTCTTTTTCATGACTCTTCTATATCTTTCTCTGTCTCTCTACTTTTTTCTCTGCCTTTCTATCGTTAGTTCTATATCTTCCTCCCTCTGCTTCCTTCCTCTCTTGTTTCTCTTTATTTCCCCGCGGCAGAAAAAAAGCTCCCAAGCGAAACTGATAAAAAAAAAAAAGGAACACGCGTCGAAAGCTCGGCGAGTTGGTAAGGTTTCATCGGTTTCATTTATGTGAACTTGAAGTCATCGTTAACATACTAACGATGGGAATAGGCGCGGCGCAGGGTGTCTACCGACCGGGAAAACCGGGAATTCTCAGGGATTTCGGATAGTCTGGAAATACTCAGGGAAAACTTCGGGAAATTGTGCTCCCATCAGGGAAAATCCACAGTAATTTTATTGGAGGGGAACGAAAGTCGCGGTAGCGCTGGCTGGAGATTTTGTGGACGCATTTTTCAAACCGAACGGCCGCTGCGGGGAAAGAGCGCAGCTCATTGCTCTGCTGTAGAGAGACTGTGTATGCCATACCTACGGGTAGCATATACAGTAACTCTACTCGCCTTCGGGACGGTGGAGTGGGAGGGCATCGGGCTAATTCGTGCCAGCGCCTCTATTTTTCAGTGCCTGGGCGAACGCTCTCCTCGGGCCGTCGAGCGCGCGCTCCGCGTCCGCTAGTCGCTGTGCAAGTCGTGCAAGTAGACTAGCCCACGGCCGCTGGATAAAAAGCGCCTTTGTAGCGTTAGATACACTTGCCTAGCCGGAGCAGGTTTTCGCGTGGGTCATCATGAGCCATGCTGCGCATGCGCGAGGATGAGTGCGGAGCCGGCATCTCACGCGCTCTCCGCCATCGCCGCGCGCGGCTTGCCACGGCTGGTGGCGGAGAGCGGGAGGAGTGGCGACGAGCGTTTCTTTTCTCACAGACTCCATCCGGGTAACTTGGATCTGGGGATATTTTCCCCGTTTGCTTCTTTAAGATCTCCCTATGTCTGGGTACTACCTAGGAACACGTGCAATGCTCTTTTTATCCCTAGGAGAGCTTTGCTGCTCGTCGTTTGCGGGTTGGCGCGTGAGGTTTTTGTTGCTGACGTTGGTGGCGGACGGGGCGTCCGTGCTCGCCGGGTGTGTATGATCCCATGTAGCCCTGTCGCGCTATTGCAGCCACCATAGTCGCGCTGTCACTTACCGTCCGTCCTTATCTTTAATCCCGTCGAACGCCTCGAGATGCGTTTTCTTTGTCATATATTATCAGTGTAGCTGAGAATATTGTGCGTTTTTGGAAATTGGCATGAACGAAAGCACTTCGCTGATCGTTATACCGGTGTCACACGGGCAATTGTTCGCGATCACGACCGATCGGGATTAGGCTCGATCCGGATCAGGTGTACCTACACGGTCATTTTTAATTGTTTAATTGTGATCTGCGCATCGATATCTGGCTCCTAGATCGCGATTTGACTGATGTCTGCGTCAAACTCAATCCGGATTAGTCTGGACCGAGCAGCAGCAATGATTGATGATCGCGATCAAGAAATCCGGTCCGGGTCAGCCTTGACTGCGATCAGAAGTGCCTGCGTGTCACCGGTATTACTTGCAATAGCTATTCTGCCCGCGCATGTGATTGAGTTTTAATATAGTTGATGCTAAAAATCTAGGACACGTGCATTCAAAGTAATGAAAGTGTCCATGCTTCTATAAAAAAAGAGCCGAGCAGGATCCTTAGACGTCAGGTGGTAATAAGAAATAATTGCAACTGCTGGTTACATCACATTGCTAGTGTTCAATATTTGGACATACATTGACAAAGATACGTCTACATGGTGAGTAAATAAAGAGAAGCGAAATGTTTTGAGAAGCAGCATGACTGCTTTCATTCATGTTGTCGCACGGGTGTATCAGTGGTGTGAATGCACCTGCAACTTTGTTTCTACAGTTGGTGGTTGGTAAAGGTGCACCATTTTAGGACAAGTTTTCCTTTGGTCATGAGACTTTATAACTGGCTTAATGCAAAATGTGAAGTTAAATGCACCATCATTAGATTAGATGGTACATTTAACTTCTAGATGGGTGACACACTTCTATAGGAATGGGATACTTCATTTGGTTCAGTTCAGCCCAGCACTGTAACTTTCACCATTCCACGAATGCACCCCTTCAATTGCTACTGCAGTTTCTTCTACCTACAACTGCCATTTGCAGACTAGAGCAGATGCACACAACCAACATTTGTAGCTGCAAATGCTTGCTCCTTTGTTATACTGAAATTAGTTTTTTTTTCTCATGTGTTGCTCTTGTACTTGACATCAAAACAACAGAAATGGGAATGTCACTTGTGTTGTTCGGTTTGTTTCCTGACTGAGAACCTGTGACCTTTGACTATTGTGTTGCTTCGTCCCTTGACCTTTGCTTTTGCGATGCTCTGTCGCAAGAGTGTACCTGCCTGTCTGTTGCCGATTCCGCATATGCTGCTTTAATGGTTCACAAAGTGACACTGATGAATGGTTTACCGTGTACTTTCAGCATTTTTTTTACATTCACACAAGTGGAAACATGTAGTTGTTTTCAAATTGCAGCTGCCCACCTACCAACAAAGCCACATATACCTGTACCCTCTAAACAAGGAAGCATGACGTTTCAGTTAATAAGGAGAGGACCAATGTTAATGGAGTGTGGAAATTTTTTTCTCACCATGTCTCCTTTCTTGTTGATCTCTCTTGTCATAAATGCTTGCATCTTAGCTGTTCTCACTTTATGTGTGCTTACTGGTATGAAGTTTATTTTGTGCCATTGAGAGCTGTTTCACTGAATTTCACCCGTTTTAAGACTGTTGCTAATATTTTCCTGTGATAGCCAGCCCGAATGAGAAGTAGGAAACCATGCAGGACATGTGGTTCTTTTTCATTTGACACTGCAGTGAGCTTCGACAGCTTTTGGGAACCCGACAGCAGTGACTGCAATAACGATTTGTGTGCAGGAGGATCACCATTTGTTTTTGACTGCCTGCACGGGAAGGTAGGACGTAGTATATGATGTCACAAACACAGGGTGGTACACATTCAAAGGTGTAATACGGGTCTCGCTAAAGAATGTTTAACCCTTTGAGGTGCGAAGCATGAGTTGGCAGTAAGCATTCCATCTTCATCGTCTCTGTGTACCCTGTCCTCTTCGTGCTGCACCACCTTAATGAAAAATTTTGGCCGCTGTTCAGCTGCACATTAAAAAACATGCCCGACAAGCAATTTTTGATCAGCAATGGGAAGGATATAATTACAGAGCTCGTGCAGAAGTACAAGCAATCGATCGAAAAAAAAAAGAAGATTGGACACAGTGTCACTGACAAAGTACTTCAGAGAAGCACCCTTTTAGTGCGAGGAGTGAGGTAAGGAGGCACGAAGGTTGCCCTAGTGCTACCTTAGCTCAAGAGAGCACTAAGGAGGGCCTCAGTGAGGGAACCTTGGTAAGAAGCGTTATAGAATACATGGCAAGGCGTCCTGAAGCAGTTATGGCCTCCTTACTGAGGCAAGGAGCATTTCAGAATACGGGCCTTACTTCAACATTAAAGGCTTGCTAATCTGAAACACTGAATCAGTTTTTATTGATAAAGTAATCAAGGACTTTTACTCGCCTTGGTTTCATGGCAGTATGTTATTAAGAGGGAAAAGAATGGTACAAATCGCTTTTTTCAACTTTGTACCAAAAACTATAAGTTCTTCAGTGTTCTCAAAACCATGTGGCCTGAATAGAAATTGCCACAAGCTCATAAATTATCTTGTTTTAGTGGTGTAACAAGTGATGCACTCATTCAGTTTACCATTAATATTGCCATGATTATCTTTCACTGCCTGCATTTCGGTCTTTCCTATAGAGTTGCCTGGTAGCTGTTTCGATGCCATCACCTTTTTCACTGCTCTTTGATATCATAATTCCATATGTCACTGGGCTTATATTTATTGATAGCTTTAATAGCTAAGCAAATTCTATTTATCTATGCCCACCCACTTATCTGTTGTTTCTTTATCCAGTCTTTTGTGGTTCAAGAGATGTTGCTTACTTCTTTCATTGATGCTTTACCTCCAACTTCGACTACAGATTCAGAAATCGGTCTAGTTGTGGTTTCCTCTATGTTTTTTGTTTCTTCTTGTTCTAAGATGTCGTATTTGTTTTCTAGGGGAATTCTAAAGTATTCTGTTTTTTTCCTGGCTATACCTGGGTTGGCCTGTGCATTAGTGGTTATTTTTTTGTGTGTGTTCTTCAAACTGGGGGCAAGGATTGCACTCACTAGCCTATGATCGCTGCATTTTACATATCTATACCCTGTAGCTATCAGATGAATGAGATCACTAAGACATTTAAACACTTTTTTTTTTCAACGATCAAGTGACTGGGACGAACTACCACCAGTCCACAAAGAGAATGAGAACTATGAATCTTGAACTGTAATACACCTGTATGGTTCCATGTCGTACATTTGTTTATGATGTTGGTGAATGTGAATGATACGTTTTTATTGATCATTGTTTATTCTTATTGTGTATTCGTTAGCCTTGTCCTTCGTGTGTTTATTAAACCAACTATTTTTTTTCCATGTTCATTACTTATTTACACACAACACACATGCACACACATCCACATATACCTAACAGAATGGCTGATTGGGTGAGTTGGCAATTCATGATACTTGAAATATGAGGGCGTTACTACACAGGAACTTAAGTATCATATATAACTACTTCTGTTCATTTGCCCTGCTGTTCTGGGCTCAAGGCCTGCAGTAACAGATAAAACAAAACTTCTACTCCATTTTGTGATGTGTTTATATCTGCTTACCTATTGTGAAGCAAGTTTTTACGAACTCACTGGAAAGGTTACTGGCTGTTGGGTGTGTGCCCAATTCTTGCAGATTTATATGTTGCGTTCCCCAAAGCAACTCTGCCTACGCAAAGCCCCCAACCTTGCTTGTGCTTGTCTGTAATGTCGTTTGGGTTTTTCAGTACTCCCTGCAAGTCTGCATGGGCAACTTTTACGTTACACTAATATGAAAAATATAAAAGTCCTAGTTAGAGCATGTGGTGACAGCATCATGGTGTCAAATAATTTGCAATACCGATGCCACTTGTCCATTAAAATTTGTGCATGCTAATAAATGCATCAAAAAGTGTGTGATCATGCAGGGTGGTCATTTCAACACCTGCGGTAGGGCAAGTGATTTATAACTTTTACAAACCTTTACGAGTCGTGTGTGGCATGCAGCATGACATTCAGAGTTTTTTCGCACTTTTCCTTATTTCTTGCTTATTCTTTTTTTTTTGCATTGCGCATAAAAAAAATGTGACGAGCCAGTAAATTTTCATCCTTCCTGAATCTTTGACCGTAAGCTGCATTAAAATCGAATGATTTGCAGGAAAACTACAGCCCAATGAAACAGGTCAGTTCTAAAAGAATGGCCATGCACATTTGAATACATGTCTACCTGGCATGATTTCACTGCCACGGCAATAGCAGCTTTGCTAGATGCATTAGGCAGCGTTTTGAGAATATGACACCGATTTCTTCACTCAGCCTTTTCAGACAAGCGGTGAAAAACAATACCGGTGTCACACAACCCCTTTCGATCACAATCGGGCCTGATCCACATCGAATTTCTTGATCATGATTGGGTCTTTTACTCAAGCTGAAGAAGGCGGCCATCGCTGTTCATAAATTTAATACCCATAGGGCTCAAACGCGATGTAAAGGCGGTGTCTAGCGTTACGCCCAAACGTAACGATTAACAGTTGCTAAAGTACCGTCCAGGGTGTCGCTCACGGAGCGCACTTGACTCTCACTTCGCCAGCATACGTGGATTGTCACTCGGGGAGACAGTATCGCTGAGCCCGCAGCGCATTCACTGTGAACACGAGTCCCGGACGCAACACGTGCGCTCCGCCTCTTTCAGCTACGCTACTATAAGTACAAATGCGTACCCACATGCAAAAAGTTCGTCGTCTACAAGATCGACATCTTCAGAAATTGCGAGGCCCTTTAACTAAAGCAGGGGGCAATCTCGAAGCGTTCGATGGGTGTAAAAACTGGAACGGACTGAAAGTAAACACACCTCGGCCGCAGATCACCACCCGCGCGCGCACAAACTTCGTATTAAAAGTTTAACGCGCGCCATCAACAAGCAGCCGAGTGGCTGGGTCTCTTAGGGATAAACAGTTGCCTAGGTAGTACCCAGACGTAGAGGGATTTTCAAGGAGCAAGCGGACGAAAAGTCTCCAGATCTCAAGTTACCCGGATGGAGTCTGTGAGAAAAGAAACGCTCGTGGAGTGGCGTCGTATCCGGGCAGACAGATTGGCGCCGGCGCGCGCGACTCGCCGCTGCTGCTCTGCGCGGGAGAGGTTCTTCGCAGTACGTTCCACGTGGGTTTCCTTTGCGCATGCGTGGCCGTCGCCTAGCAACAGAGACACGCGCCTTGCGAGCGCGGCCAGATGTTCTCTGGCGCGGCCGAGCACAGGCATGTCGGGCGTGTGGTAGTGCGGTAGTACGGTAGTGGTAGTGCCGCTTTGCCGCTGCGACTACGCTCAGCACTTGTTGAGAGCAGATTCCGTGCCACTTTTCCTGCGGCGCGGGGCACTGTGGAGCCTGCAGTGGCGACAGCACCTGAATATATAAGATGTAAGGCACCTGCGGGACTTGTTAGTAGCGACTGACATTTGCGCGCGGTAGATAACGCCGTACTTACGGCGTTTACCGTACGGAGGGGCTAAGATGCCCCAATGAAATGGCCTGTACTGAAGTACAATAAAAACTCAGGGTCCCTTATACATTTGCCTGAGACGACTGGAAAGTGAAAGCTATCAAGATGATGTTCTAGATGAATTACCAACCCGTTCGAACGCTCACGTTAATAGGCCTAGTTGCTGCATAACTTCGCAGGTGAGAACTTCAGCACAAACGAGGACGAATTACAAAGAGATGAGACGAGTCCTGGCGCAGTGCGCGTGTTCCGTCCTATTAGCGCTGAAGTTTTCACCTTCAAAATGTACTGAAGTAACATCTGTATCGCATGGAATGGAGTAGCACAAGCACAGACCCTTAATATTTTCATGACGCTAGATGCATGGGTCGCGGGCCGCTGCGGATGCCTGCGTGCAGTGCATATACTCGCCCATCGTAGCAGCTGCACGCCCAATACTTCTCTCAAATGTGCCTGCGTTGGATCCTTCGTCCGTTTTTGCTATTCTTCTAAGCTTGATTTCGGCTGTTGTAGAGCGACATTTTTAGTTGGGTCCTCATAGCCGTCGGCGTGCGGCGTCTGCTGGCGCGCGCTGCCCATATTTTCCAAGGCCAGGCGTTTGCGTGAGGCGGGTGCCAGTAAAGTCGAAAGAACAGGGAAAAATCTAGGGACTTTAGGTGCCAGAGCGCGCTGCCCATGGTTGCCAGGCGTGGGACTTTAGGTGCCAGAGCGCGCTGGCCATGGTTGCCAGGCGTGGCCACGCATGCGCAAAGGAGACCCATGTGGAACGTACTGCAAAGAACCTCTCCCGCTCTGCGCATTCGAGAGGGGTGACGTCGTAGCCATGGCGCGCGCAGCTATTCGCCTTCGCTGTGCAGTCGCCGTCTGACAATGCGCTGGTGCCGCTTGATAGCGCCTCTGACTGGCGTTTGCAGGCGGCTAACGCCATGGAGAAGGAGAGCGCAAATGCTGCTCAACGGCGCAGAAGCGCCGAGAAGCTTATGTCATCGGATCCCGAAGTAGTTGCCTGGCAATTAGCGGTTCAGCGTACGAAGAATGAACAGAGGAAGGCTAAATATGCTGCAGAGACACTGGAGGAAAGGGAGGAACGTCTAGCAAAGCGGCGTCGCCAGGATGCTGAGCGACGTGCCCGACCACCTCTGCAGCAGCAACAACAAGACGCCGTCGATGACGTCAAGGCTCGCCGATCGACTGCCTATACTGTGAAACTTAGCGACAGCGCCAGTGCGACTCGGACCTTCGAGACGGACTTCGTAAACAATCCGTTTGGATACGTGTGCGACGTGTGTGAAAGACTATGGAACATGAAAGACTTGACGCCGCTAAGTAGTGCCATGCGCATAGGCGTATTTACCGGGGGGGGGGGGGGCAAGGGGGCGCTAGCCCCCCCCACTGAGAAATGTCGGGGGGGGGGCGGAGCCCCCCCCCCCCCACTTTCGACAGTTGTTATTGTCGGCTGCAGACTGGAAAACTAACAAGTCAGGCAAAGTTTTACTTGAACGCAGCAATAACGTATTATTGTAATAAAATTTGTCCTACGACTCTGCTGTGACGACTCTCCTCCGTGTGTCATGACCACGCACTTTAGGACTGCCTGTGGTGCGGGCTGCCTATTGCACGCTTGTGCGCCTTGCGCTCGAGCATTGCAGAGGAGGCTATCGCTCAGCACGGGCTCTATAACAACAGCAACCTGTCATGATTTTATTTTGTTCTGCGTGGCCTGAAATTTGAGTAATCGGCGACGCAAATATGGGCGAGAACCAGTAAACGTTTTATAGCCCGATCAAACGCTCTCCCTTTTCAGGAAATTCAGTTTCTTTCTTTGAAAACGAATAGCATCGCCAGTTCGCCACTGCTCCATATTCAAGCTGCTGTGAGTTGATGTGTGCAGAAGTGTCCAGTATTTTAGTTGTGCCTAGCCAGGACAGCTAAAATAGATTCCCGCTTTAGTCTCCGATTAGCCTGCTTCACTTGGCTTATCATGTGGTAGGCTGCAGCGATCGTGGCGGCTTGTAACAAGGCAGTGGACTCGAGCACATTGAGAAGCCCAGCTTTCAAGTTTGCCCCGGCCGTTACTTGATCTACCTGAATAGGGAGATGATCAGCGTCCACAGTTTTCTGGACTAAGAAGGCTGCCTACCTGCAAAGGATTGTGTCTGTTCCTAATAATGTTTATTTCTTTCTCTCTCGCTCTCTCTACCTCTTTGTCAGCAACGATGCGTTCACAGAGAGTTGTACAGGCGCAAAAACAGCTCAACATCGTTATACTACAACTGAAAGTATCTATTATACACATATGAATCCATGTCGCCCGCTGCTATAAGCAGCCGCTGCCAATGCGATTGGCGGGCAGCCTTCTTAAATTACGTTCAGAAAGAGACACTGTCTGGCTGTTCCGAAAAAAATGAGTTATTGTTCAGCACAGTAATGTGCTGCTTATTGTGCACACTTCATTTTAACGCTGCCAGTTTTCGCAGACTTGTGACGTCGCGTAACAAGGAGGCGATTTTATGGCACATTGAAAAATTTTTGACGAATAGCGAAGAACCAATGTCCAAAAATACGCCGTATTGAATATGGTTCATTATTATTATTTTTTACGCAATCATGCACGTGGTAATTACGCGGTGGATCCCTTACGCGTCATTTGTTGCGTCGCTTTACGAGCAGGTGCTGTGAGCATGACCCAGAAAATTTCGACCAATCATTAACAGCTAACGACCTATACGGAAGGAAACAATGCGGGTAGTTTAATGTTATATTCGCCCACATTTTTTCAAGGAAAATTTGAGCTTACACAGTTTACGTAGGCTATTTACTTGGAGGAACCGGAGGGGTGGAGTAAAGGGCCACTACACCGCCCCCACCCAAGCTGGGAAAAGTAGGAGGGGAAGGAACGACACCTAGTATATAGATTCGTAGTCATTTATAATCTTATAGCTATACACAACCAGCCCAATGTGGTTTGCTTAAGCATTATTCGACTGAACTTGGTCTTCTTAAGAAAGACTTTATATTAGAGGGCTCTAACAGTAAAGAAATTGGCACTCGGCATATCCTGAAGACTTCTGCGAAGTGCCTTGCTTTGTCAGCCACATGCTTTGTTTAATAAGTGAGAAGTTAAGGTACTCGAGTCATAGCAAGTTCTTCATACTCGTCGTATCTACAACGCCAAACTAAGACTGGGAAGTTTGCTAATGGAATGCTCAGATGATCAGGTTAAATTTGGTTGTACTTTTTAAACTTGACGGTAATATTTCCAAAATGTTATTAAACACTGCTGTGTTGTCGCGGTATAGGGCGGCCCAGCCTGCACAATCTGTTTGTGCAGATTCTTCCTTGATTTTAAACAAAAATTTTGAAAAGCAAGTCATCTGATCAGCTCTATGAATATCATCACCGTGTGTGTACATATATATATATATATATATATATATATATATATATATATATATATATATATATATATATATATATATATATATATATATATATATACACGGCGGACAGAGTGCGCGACGCCAGCCCCCCCACTCGCGAACGAGTTAGTACGCCACTGGCCATGCGTGAAACGTTGAGTTTAGTGGCGGCGCCTGAGTGGCGTGAAACCGTGGCGCGGGTTTGTACAACGTGCAAAAACTTTCTCGTTAAGCAGAACATTCCGCTCTTTAGCGTTACCAGTGGGTATCGTTACCCGGCCATGCCGCCAGGTCTACCGGTTCTGAACGATGTGGCCGAATGTGTGTCATTGGAGCAGCAGTAAGCATGACAATCAAGCTAATCCTAGACAATCTGGAAAGCTCAGAATAAGCAGCTGAACCTTTGCTAATGCTACGTATATCCTGGCACAGCCGAGCTAAGCCACTGCAATTTTTTCATCCAGCGGCCGTGACTATAGCCGCTGTCTAAGGTGGCGCTGTGCAAGTAGACTACGGGAAGCTGGCGCTGAACGGCCGCTCGTATCACGAAGCTCACGAATTCGTGTTTTCATCCGAGTTTAATTGCATTTGTGCTTCTTGCAGGCCTTCACAGGTACAGGGGGATGGAAAGAAACGCGAACGTAGCGGCGCGCTGTTTTCATCACGCTCTAACCGTGGTGGCAATAAAAAGATGCTAGATGTTTTTTTTTATTGTGTCATGGATGACGTCGTCTTTTCATCAACCATCCAGGCTACAACCACTTGAAAATAAATGCGAAACAGCAAAGAATGCAGATGCCGCATGTCCGCGTGTCTTTCCATCCCGCAGGCATTCCGCAGGCAGTCTGTCAGGCCCTGCTGCCGGTTCGATACTTACACTCGAGTTTGATAGTATTCGCGTTTTATTTTCTATTTCAGGCTGTTGCAACCGCCCCAATGCCTTAGTATGTCATGCTGTTGTGTTCCACTCTGCAAATGGAACTGAACGAAATAACGATTGTCTTTTTTTATTTTCCTTTATTGATAAAGAAAAAACGCCAGGCCTGCGCTGAAACCGCAGCACAGTCACAGCGAAAGCTGGAATAGCGGCGTTTCTAGAGCCCATTGTAAGCTCTCTTGGGGCTACAATACAAGTACACTAGAAAGGTACCCACTACGCCATAAATCACAATTTTTGTGTAGTTGGGAAGCACCTACTAAGCCATTATTCGTCATTCGGCGGAGAAGCGAGGCACCAGCTACACGTCTGTAAGGCATTATGTGCACTTTGTTGACGCGATGACTGATGACGATGAAGAATTATGGCTCAGCCCTTTGTAATGGGTTGGAAGCTTTAAACGGCCCGCCAGTTATGTAATTTGCATTGGGTGACGCCCGGTCGCTATTTCCCTCTCCCGTCATGCTGTATAACATACGTTGACGTGGGAGAGAGACGGGGGGGGGGGGGGCGAAGAACTTTACTGAGACCCCGAGGAAATGGATCATGCGCTTAAGGGCTCCTTTGGCAACCAATGCAAGTGCACTTGCGAGGAACCCACTACGCTATAAATCATTGTAATTTTTGAAAAGTAGGGCAGCAGGCACTGTGCCATTTTTCGCCATTCTACAGAGAGCCGTGGTACCTGCTAAACGCATGTAAGGCATTATGCGCACTTTGTTGATGCTGTGCCAGATGACGATGAAAAAAAAAAATTACACCATCTCCCGCTAAAGGGGACCATGAGGCGATGCGAAGCCGGAGCACTTGCACGATCGCGTTCCGTTGGCGTTCGTTGGGCATGCTACCGACCTCGCGTCGTGGAACGCGAAGAGGGACGCTACGCGCGTCGTATCTTCCATCTAGCCTGGCCGTTAATTCTCACAGGGCGAGCGGGGAACGCGGTCGACAGGCGGGCGAGAGGGGGGCAGCGTAGGAGAGGAGAGAGAAGGGGAGGGGACGAGCATGCGCTCGAGCTCATCGCGGCGTTGCGCAGGAAAGAATTTCGGCATGTCTAGCCCGCGTTTCAGAGGAAGAGTGGAAAGGGGGAGGGGAGAGGGGGAGGGGAGAGGGAATGTGGAGAGGGGAAGAGGAGAGGGTGAGTGGAGAGGAGGTGTGTGGAGAGGGTATGCGCATGCGCAGTAAGGGTGGTCACGCCGCACACCACCATCACCGGATTGAGCTCGGCCTTAAGATACTTCGCATCTAAAATTATGGCAGAGCCCTTTGTAATGGGTTGGAAGCATTCAACAACCTACTCGTTGCGCAATTCGCATTGTTTGACGCCTGGTTACAGAATTCGGGTTGTGCGACGCTTGGTGCTTATTTTACTCTTCTACCACGCTATATTGCATATGCTAATGTGATTCCTTCCCGACATGAAGCCTGTATAGGACCTTTTTGCAAAGCAGTTTCAAGCACCGGCATGGCTCAGAGGTTGAATCCTGGGCTCCCACGCAGAGGGCCCATGTTCGAACCTCGTTCGATCCTGGAATTTTTTTTCTTATTTCGTTATTTTCTTATTTCGAGCGATACTGGTTACGGACAGCGGCGGCGGCAGCGGCGGCGGACAACTACGGCGCCAAAAACGGCCGGTGAAATGTTCTCATAACAGCTTTCGCTGTAAAAAATTTCACAGAGTCCCTTAAGCCTGTTTCACATGCGAGCGACTGAGCGGCGGGGCCCGCGGCGATTGAGCGGCGACAGGACGCTCGCACGCGGCTTCGTTTCACATGCACCGCTTTTGCGCGGCGCGCGCCTCTGCGATGCGCAGTGATGGTTGTGGAAAGCGCCCGTTACCTGCGGGTTTCCTTTCTCCGAGTTCGCTTCTTTTGGTGCACTTGGGTTGCGAGTGTCACCAGCCTTCTACTTCGGTGCTCGATTCTCACGCGCCTAAACCTTGAATGACGAAAATGTGCAGTGTATCAGAGTGCAATTAAACAACTTCAGTAGTCACGTTTATTTCTGTTACAGCTTTCTTTTTTTACCACGCAAGTCTTCTTGCACGCTCATACAATTGACCATGGAAAAGCAAAAAAAAAAAAGAATTGGTTTTTGTGGTTTTAAGCTTTCAGAGTGCTTTCGGTGGCTTTTGCTCTCGAATGCCGCAAGGCGTTGGTGCGCCGTCTGGGCCGGCAACCATTGCAAACCCACAATGTCGTCGTCTGGGGGGCTCGCACTTGTCGTCTTCGGGGTACGTCACCATTGAAAAAAAGAAAAAGAAAACAGTAAACTATTCGAACGTGCTGGGTCAGAGTAGCAAAAAAAAAAGAAAAAAAACTGACACATGCGACCAACAAGTGCGCAGTGCCGTAGGGTCCCCCTGTACGGACCTGTGTTGGTGCCACGATTCTATAAAGATACAAAAGAACGAAATGACACGTGCAAACGATTTGTCTGCTTTGATGTAAGCGCAGTAGAGAACAACAAAACGAAAAGAAAGGCGTTTCTACACTGCCAGCTCGTTAGAACGAATGTCGTCTGCTAGGAAACCGAGTTCCTCCTGGCGCACGCGACCGCTCCTCGACTCCGCCCCTGCAATCACGTGCTCCCCACGTCACTGCTCTCCCATTGGGTGACCTTGGGCAGCCGCTCTGCCGCTAGCGAATTTTTCCAACTCCGGCGATCTCGATCGCGCGTCCACTGGTCGCTCTAAAAAACCTGTTTTTGGGCTTCCGCGACGGCCGCCGCTCCGCTCTTGGAGCAAAATCGCTGCATGTGAAACAGGCTTTAGGCATTCATCTAAGACGACTGAAAGGCGAAAGCCATCTTTTTCTTCCAGTCAGTGTGTTGAACATTCCCTGCCTCCCTCCGAGATATTTCTGCGCCTAACGTGGTTTGCTTAAAGCCTCGAGGATCTGAGGCAGTGCAAGCTTTCTGCGCATCAGCGGAGGCGTGCACTGCCTCCGTGATCGGCCCATTTTGACCAAGCGAAGATGTAATATGACGACGTCATGTTATGTGACGTCACGATGATGTCACATAATTTTATGATCTTTGACGTCATATGATGACGTCATCACGTAATTATTTTTTGCTTCACTCGTGCTGACGCCGCCGACGGTTAATTTTCGCGTATGATGGAGCATCTAAGGCTTTCGCCTTAATACACTTTTCGGCTGTCGTTCCATGAAATTACAGCTGCCGCTAGTGTTCGGTAGAAGTGGCTTGCAGTAATTAGGCGGGATAATTGGTCTCCTAATACATCTTCAAGCTACACTAGAACATGCAGCCGTCGTTTACGACCCAAAAATTTCGTAGAATATAAGAAGCGGCGGCTTACGAAGGATGCAGTAGCGTCACTCTTTGCAGACTACCCTTCACGTCTGCAGCCCTAGGTAACAACTGAACCAAGCATGGCAAATATCCCTAAACGTGACCGTGTTGTGTACGAACAGTCAACGAATGCATGTAGTACCAGTAGCAACGCTGCCTCGCGATCGCCGCCATGTGCATGCTGCGCTGACATTAGGTCCCGAAGCTGAAGAATCAGAGCCCACGGACACCACATGCGCTACCGGCGAAACAACCGACAATAATTATGTACAGTGTCACAATAAATAAGTGCACAATGCTGGGCAGGTTGCCCCATGCGACAGAAGCGTCCAGGTCGACAGCCATTCGACCTCTATACTTTGCTCACTACCGAAAAGGGCAAATGGAAGAGAAAAGAAAGAAAAGAAAGAACGAAAGAAAGAAAGAAAGAAAGAAAGGCTACAACAATTCGTCGACAAAAACAAAGACGAGCTCAATCAACTGACAAGAGGCCTCATTTTTCACACCTATCACATTGGCTCAAGTTGAGAGTCGGCACTACAACTTTATAGACTTGAACAACAGCGTCTGTTCACACACATCGGCCAGCGTTGCAGAAAGCGCGCGGTATATGCAGCTGAATTTTGTTTGTTTTTGGTACCACCACGATTTAACTGGTTTAAGCTCTGAAATGGTGGAGTCACTTGGCATAGTTCTTCATTTTCTGGCACCAACTGTTGCTTTCTCTCGGTGGCAACAAATGTAAATCTCAAAAGCTTTAGGAAGAGAACGAGTGATCACGTATATCCCTGGAAGCAGTCTAGTGACATTTCGTGCTATTTAGCGCATGAACTCCAGGCTTGAGTATATAGTGTGATACACCAGCAGGCGGTAGCACGCATCGGGGAACTTTAAGCGCCCAAGCTTTCAGTATTAGCTCCTGGCAAATGCTGCTTTCAAAAATCCGCTTTCAGACAGTCAAAAACTGACTATCAATCAAGCGAACGTAACGGTGACAAAATCTTCCGCGCATCACTGGCATGCGCTCTCTGGTATGCGCCTAGCAGACGACGCGCGAGCATCTCGATCAAATATCCGCGAACGACACATGCCTTTGAAATGGGCTGGGTGCCCAGAACGACAAGCGCTTCATGGTTCCCGTTTACAAGTTTTCATTATACTTTAAAGGTACCCTGAAACGGTTTTTTGAAGTTTTGTCAGCGTTTAGGCAAGAGCATCCCCAAATCATTCGCACCAGAAATTAAGCGACGCACGCGTGTACCAAGGCCGCTACGGAATTTATATCTATACCCTCGTCCTCACCACTGCCTTGCACCCTCAACTCACAGACACGCTGGCATCGCCGGCGATCGCAGCCCTCTCATGAGCGCACTCGACGGTTTGAGCTTCGCCCAGTCGTGGCTATTCTAGGTCACTCTAGTCATGGCCTCAGATATTGCGCGCCGACGGGTTGCGCGCAATCTCGGAGGCCCAACAAAGATGAAGCTCGTGGAGTGGTTGATATCTGCTCCGACAGGTGCCACTACGCTACCAGCAGACCTTATTTTAGATGCGAAGTATCTTAAGGTCGAGCTCAATCCGGCGGTGGTGGTGGTGGTGGTGTGCGGCGTGACCACCCTTACTGCGCATGCGCATACCCTCTCCACACACCTCCTCTCCACTCACCCTCTCCCCTTCCCCTCTCCACTTTCCCTCTCCCCTCCCCCTCTCCCCTCCCCCTTTCCACTCTTCCTCTGAAACGCGGGCTAGACATGCCGAAATTCTCTCCTGCGCGACGCCGCGATGAGCTCGAGCGCATGCGTGTCCCCTCCCCTTCTCTCTCCTCTCCTACGCTGCCCCCCTCTCGCCCGCCTGTCGACCGCGTTCCCCGCTCGCCCTGTGAGAATTAACGGCCAGGCTAGATGGAAGATACGACGCGCGTAGCGTCGCTCTTCGCGTTCCACGACGCGAGGTCGGTAGCATGCCCAACGAACGCCAACGGAACGCGATCGTGCAAGTGCTCCGGCTTCGCATCGCCTCATGGTCCCCTTTAGCGGGAGATGGTGTAATTTTATTCTCCTGTACGGCGACAACCTGCAAAATCATGCGGACAAACAAAAATAATTCGAGAACGATCGCCGATAAGCGTAAACTCGGGCAATGTGGTTGTGTCTTTAGGGTTGAAGTTACAGCCGCAGACACGTGGATCGTGGCGTTGAACGGATAGCGAGAGCGCGACGCTCATTGCAGTGACGAGCGGAAGGGATTCCGCTCGCCAGATGCCTCACGAACATTGCACGATGTCGCAGCTTTAGAAGTCACCAATTGCTAGAAATTGCTAGATATGTGGTACACAACACGGCTAGGGCAATTCATTGTGTCCAAGAAAAGAAACCTCGAGATAAACACTGTCGCTCAGCTCACGTCAACACGGAGCACGTTGTAACACATGCAGACGACGCTCGCTGCCCATAGGAGGTTCAGTGACGTGGACTGGACATATCCAATCAGATCAGCCGCGTGCGTGACGTTGCGCTTCCACGACGACGCGCACTGGAAATGGGCGGTTTGAAAACGCGTTTGGCTGAGCCGCTGTGATCGGTGGCGATTCGCAGCTTGAAATCCTTGTAATAAATTACACAGTTTACGCATAGAGCTTAAATCGGTCTGTAAATGATCCTTAGGACTTGCTCTATCGGCCCAATGTGTTCGTACAAAATCGTCAAAACCGTTTCAGGGTCCCTTTAACCAGCGCGAATACAGCCGAAAACTGAACCATACAGCAGCTTTGAATGCGGCCACGGCATTCGTTTCCGCGAGCGACGACGCGACGGTGGGTCTACTACGGTGGCGGCGCCCGGCGGCTAAAAACCGCAATA
Organism: Rhipicephalus sanguineus; assembly: GCF_013339695.2. Taxonomy (NCBI): domain Eukaryota; kingdom Metazoa; phylum Arthropoda; class Arachnida; order Ixodida; family Ixodidae; genus Rhipicephalus; species Rhipicephalus sanguineus. Next base: position 165,334,240 of record NC_051183.1, read on the forward strand.
ACGCCGACGGTCGGTTCCCATTGCGCTCCGCTCCTTCACCCAGGCACAGAAAAATAGAGGAGGCGCTGCCACGGCACATCGTATCGCGCAATGTTTTCAGGGTGTTCTGTGACTACGCGGTGTAGTTCTGTATTCTTCGTCGCGCGTGCAGTGCGTTAGCGCTCGACATGGTGTTTTTTGTTATCGCCGCTTGTCAAGTAACGAGCATGATTAGTTGTAGAGGCGGTAGCAGTAGATGTAACAAGCTTGAGTTATCTTGCAAGCGATCGCGATCGTTGAGGAAGCGGATGTCGTGGACAAGGCTGGTATCTTGCAAGCCATCCCAATCGGCGAGAAAAAAGACGACGACGCTTGTTCGCGGTTATCGGAGAGCTCACTCGCATTGACCAGCGAGCCGCACAGGCCAGTGGGGCCCTGGACTAGGGGACCCACCCACCTTCGCCCTATTTCCCTTCAGTTCAATAAAGTTTGTACTACTACTCACTCGCATTGATGCCGAATTTCAAAGATGCCATTTAGGACTTTGTGAAGAATAGAAGATCTAAATTTCCATGCGAGGGAGCGAGCGTAACTGACAGGCGCATTTACTAGCTTTTTATTTTCTTTTTTTTTCGCTGAGGGCACTGCTGAAACAAATTTTAGGCAGTCGACCGATATGTTTGGGGGCTGCAGCTCGCAATTACCAGCCACACCGCTGCCTATGTGGATGTTTTGCTACAAAGCCGAATTACAACACTCTTCGAGGCTAGTGCATAGCGGCGACCGAAATTCGCGACACCAGCACGGGTCCCGCTTGCTTGATTCGGCGCGCGATGTCGGAAAACAGGAACGGGGCCACCGTAATCGGGTGTGCCGTAATTCAGGCTGTTGCCGTGCTTTCATGTGATCTTATCCCGCAGCTGTTCTGCTTTGTTTTCTTTTTTTGCGATAGCAATTATATAGACACGTCAGGCGAATTTTTCGCCTTCGCCATGCTCTTCCATATATCGCGATTACATCACCCCGCGCGTCGAATACTCTATGTGCGAATGAAAGCGCGCGAGCGCTGCCGACGAACGCGGCTCAAGCACAGATGAAACAAGCCGACCGTCCCTTCGCGCGATGGGCACATGGAGATAGGAGCCGGAGGGTTGGGGAAGGGGGGGGGGGCTGCGTGAGTCCGACAGGAAGTGCGTACTTTGTACCGCCGGGTGCGGTCGCGTGTGCCGCAGTATCTTCAGAGGGGATCAGCAGATAGCTCATACCTTTGTAGGTGTTGTGCTCTTATTGCAAAACTTCCGTTGAAGCCATAGCAGTGGCGGATCCAGAGGGGCGCGGTAGGGGCGGTCGACCCCCCCCCCCCCCAGAGGTTACAGCCCTCGCCCTCTCACTTCAGCGCCTGTCGTCCACCTCCTTTGCCAGGCTCCCTGTTGAGTTTGCCCGCTTCACTTCCTGAAGGAGTGAGCTCCTAGCCTATATTCGTATAAACCTCCTATTTCGTGCGATCGAATTCGCTATTTTGCCTTCGTGGTGAAACTGTGACGTTTTTTTCTAACGTGCGACAGTTTTCGATGTTGCGCGCTCGTGGAGAGCAAATGGTTCGTCTGCACTCACAGTGGCAAGAGAGTGCTAGCAACTCTCTTTGCTAGAGTAAACGCTTGTCCCATATTTCACTCCCTTTTCAGGAGTGCTGGGAGCTCTCTGCTGCACAGAGTAGACACGCTCTCTCGACAGAGTTCTGGTACTCTGGCTGAACGAGAGTGAACAAGCTCCCTCGCCAGAGTAAAGTCACGCTTTTGAAATGGAGTACATAGACTCTCAGCTGGAATTGCGCTACTCCCTCGCAGAGTTTTGCAATGCTGGTTGGACTAGAGTGCATGAACTCCCTCCAAGAGTAGAATCACTCTTGCTGCTAGGACTAACGTTTAAAAAAGGGGGAAAAAAGAAACCCTTCGTACGTTTTCTACAATGTAACAGTGAACCTGGCTGAAATGCCTCAAGCTTACCTCACACATACACAGAACTCACATCCGCACACTCATTCATGCACAACACAGCAACACTGAACATATGCACTACTGGCGCTGCACACAACCATACAGCCGGTAACCGGTATATATATCCATGATGTCTTGCCCCCCTTACTATAATTGCGTATTTACACAGCATTGCGTATTTACACAGCAAATATACACGGAACACGTGTAAATATCTAATGATCTATTGGGATACTGTTGGCACATCGACCTTTTACTATAAAACAGCATAATATTCAACACTGTTTTCATTCGTAAATTCCAAATATCAGCTGGGACTCTATGATATCGGCTCAATGCCGTACAGCCGCTCATGCCCAAGTCTGAGAGTTGTAGCCACGCGCTTACAAATACACTTGCGGCGATCTTTTACCAGGGCTGGCTGATGAATACTTCACGACCTTACGATCTGGCGTCCGATCGGACATGCGGTGCCGCGGCAGGCGCGACACGTACGCCAGAAAAGCAACGCCGGTCAACATCACCACAATGCAAGGGCATCTCTGGCGATTCTCGCACTTTCGCTCAACCTCGGTTGCATTTTAATGCATTCAAATCTTTCGACGATAAAATGCGCATTCTTCAACCTTCCTCAGCCACTTGCGCCGAGATCGGTCGCACTCAATATGACCCGTACGACTCCCAGCGAAGGTAGGCCTAGCGCACCTGCCGAGTCCGTGTGTACATGCTGTCGGCGCTTCTGGGTTTAAGGATACGCAATTCCGACGTGTAAAAATGAGTGTACAGTAGAGCTTTAGTATCGGTTAACCTGAATGAACCATTTTTTCTTGCGTACGGTGTTCGTACAAGAAGCGATGGGCATCGTTACGACGCCGCTTTCAGCAAACGCACCCCGGCAGCCACCGAAAGCCGCCGGGCGCACTCGCCGGCACTTCGCAGACACAGACTTGTCTATTAGTACGCCTTGTTGAACTATCCTGATGGCATACTTTCTTGTACGTTCAATTTGGTGTTTGTGATCGGTTATGTATGTAGTTGCACCTATCGATTCAGATGCAAATCAGGGCGCTGTGCGGGTGTATCGTCGATAGCGCGAGGAAATACAGGTTATTGAATGTCATTCGTGGTCGTCAGATGTTTTTGTGTGTTATGAAGACGCGAATTTTATTTGAAAAGGAAGATCGCGTCTATCTTCAGTATGCGACCCGTAAAGATGAAGTCGAGCGGTGAGCTCTGTCTTAATTGACTAGTCTTTTTACGACAAAAGTGCTGCGTTGGGGCGTGGCGTAGTGGTAGCGACCTCGGCTGAGAATCTGATGGTGGCAGGTTCGATACCTCCTGCCGGACGTTTTTTTTTTTTTTTTTTTTCTCACGGCTCTTCTTTTATTGCAATAATGCTTTAGTGTCTACCTTATTCCAGTGGCAATTAGTTTGTGTCGTAACCTAAGTTGGCGATGCGTTAGAAGTTGCCGATGTTCGAGGCTTCGAAGCATGCCTCTGTTGGCGTTTCAGAAACCAAAGGTTTACGATCACAAACACTTTCTTTTGTTATTACTGAAAGCTATCCTATTAACTTGCACAATAAAGTGACATCTGTGGCGTCTACGCTCGGAGGATTATGGTTAAGAGACAGTTATATATCGCTGTGCGGCACCGCGGCCAGAAGCTCGCTCTAGTTTGTACTCCGCCTGCTTAGGAGGGAGTTCCCGACCCTGTTCACGCTACGTCGGGGCGGGAGTTCCGTAGATTGGGAACTCTATCTGAGTAGCAGAGAGTTCGCGGTCTCTTTTACTCTGTCTTCATGGAAAGAGCAAGTTCCGCGACTAACTCTCCACTACTCCCCCACAGCGTTAAAGAACTGTGGCGAGAGTAATACAGTCGCTCCACCCTCGCAGTACTCCCTCTACATCTGTGAGTGTGGGCAACACGATAGCATCGGCGTCGCACTGCTCTGGGCAACGCGTGAGGTTTTGATGACAAGCCGCGGCAGCACAATAAGCGTAATTGCACAGTGTGTTAAACCTGCATTTGTTTCGTCTTTACACGGGACACTCTGGCAAGGTATCTAGGTAATTGGAATTGCTGCACCTCAGGCTCAACAAAATTGATTTTCTTTTTCACGGAGAAAAAAAGTTTTTTCAGGTTGCCGTATTAGTAGAGCATTCTTGTGGCATTTTCAGTGTAACATGAATCCCTAGGTAACTATGCTTTGCATAAAAGGTCGAATTTCAGTTTAACGAAATTTTGATATGACGAAGTAAATTGCCGCGTTTACCTACTTCGCTATATGGAGCTTTAACTGTACTCTGTACTATTCAAATGCAATTAAGTCATTTTTATTTTTAACGTGCATACTAGAGAGTGACATCATCGAGCAACATGGTGTCTACCCATCTTGACATAAAGTTTTGTTTCACTCAGTGAATTTTAGCAAGAGCACTCAGGGAAAACCTGGAAAATTCAGGGAATTCAGAAATGTCAACTTGGTAGACACCCTGGGCGCGGTCGCGAGAGTGTTAATCATCTAACTGCCAGGCAGGCAATAGAGAGTGGTTGCAGAGTGTATTATTAAATGGTTCGTTGTCCTTCTCATCAACTTAAAATAAGTTTGTGTAGCAAAGGTGCCTTTTTGTTCATCAAGAGTGCTGCTCCGAGCACTGTCGGATGTTTTTCATTGGATTGTAAATTCTTTTTGCATAGCTCTCCAAAAATAGACCTGGTTTTACTTTATTTGCTTTATAAATGGAAGTAGGTGGTGAAACAGTGCTGGCTGACTCAAGCGTTGTTTTTCTTGAGGCAGTTTGAGTGCTTTCGGCCACGTGTTGTTGTCATTGCAATGGTGGTTATTTGGATGGAAACCTCTGGAACACTAGGCACTGATGTTCTTGAAGTAATCTTGTAAGAGTTTGCATACATTGTGCTCTCTTCTACAAGAAAGCAGCTGTGAGGCACCAAAAGAAAGTGTTCCGATGTAGTCCTGTGTCGAACTTAAAACTCAGCTTTAAATCTGTTGTAGCGGGTGACAGAGTGACAGAGCCGGGCCAGGAACAGACGCAGAACAGCTTTATTTGGCACACAGCGAAATATATATGGGCTGCTTGGCTATGACGTAACACAGGATGGTGAACATGTTTGACACGTGTTGGCACTGCAGTTCTTTTAAAGGTACAGTCTTTGCTCGGGTCTTCGTACTCGGGTAGACCGTCGTAAGGCCGGTGGACTTAGGGGAGCCTCCTTGTCTGGAATAGCTGTTGGCGGCATCGTTGAAGAAACAGAAACGGCGTCATTGGGTGCTGGAGTTGCAGGACTTAACCGCTCCGCTCGTGCGGACGCCTGCGGTACCCCGTTGGCAGGGATAAGCGGTACCGAATCGGCAGCCTCCGCCGTTGGAGCCATGGGTGACATAGACACCCGCCGGCGAATCTGGTCCAGGTGCCGCCGAGCTGGCTACCAGCCGAGAGCCCTCGGTTCCTTTGATGACGCCTGGACACCAGCGCCTCCCATGGCCAAAGTTGCGCACCCACACCGGGTCACTGGACTGCAATCTGGAAGGTTGCGAATGACTCCGAGATAGAGATGGCACGCAAGTAACCAAGCGTGAACGAACTTGGTAACTAAGCAGCATTTCCGAAGTAGACTTGCCACACGGTAGGGGGGTGCGTCGGTAGCCTGGCAGTATTCGCGCTAGTTTTGCTTCGTGGTCGTTCATCATCGAGTGCTTCAGAAGGCCATCCGTCATAGTGCGGACTGCGCGCTCTCCAAGGCCATTAGACTGTGGGGGGTACGGGGCACTGCGTAGATGCGTTATGTTGTTGTTCGTCATGAACTGGGCAAACGGCTGACTTGCGAATTGCGGCCCGTTATCTGACACAGTTGTTTGCGGCAACCAAAACGAGCGAACAATTCGCGAAGCCGCGTGGTTGTGACTTCGGTGGTTGCCGACCTGACCGGGAGTGCCTCGATCCACTTTGTGTGTGAGTCGACAGCTATCAGAAGCATGCGTCTCTCAATTGGCCCGGCATAATCAATGTGAAGCCGCGACCACTTCTTCCCAGTTTCTGGCCAACTGATAGGTGCCTGGCGATGTGGCATTGGTTGCGCTTGTACACATGAGATGCATGAACGTGCAAGATTTTCGATCTCACCATCCAAACCTGGCCACCAGAACAGCATCCGAGCCAGTCTTTTCATCGCCGATCCTCCCTGGTGTGACCGATGTACCTCAGCGAGCATGGCCCTCGCGCTTTGCAGGGTATGATAATTCCATGACCCCAGTAGAGGAGCGCAGTTCGCTTACATTTGTAGGCCGTAGTGAATCGCACATTGCAGCTAGATTCTTTTCCAGCGGGTGCAAGCCGTCTTTATCGATCCTATGTCTCAGGTAGACGATTGAGTCTTTGCGAAAATGACGTTTTTCTGCCTTGAGCTTGACACCATTCTCTTGCAACCGGCGCAAAATGTCCTGGAGCACCGAGTCGTTCCGGTCTCGACGTTCCGCTATTTATACGTCGTTCACGTACACCTGCACGGCTGGAAGGCCAGCGAGGACAGTTTCCATGCGCCGCTGAAAAATCGCGGGAGCCGAGGCAACTCCAAAGGGAAGACGGTTATAGCAGAACAGCCCCTTGTGCGTGTTTATCACGGCCAGCTTCTTCGCTTCCTCATCCAAGGGAAGTTGGTTATATGCGTCCTTCAGGTCCAGTGTAGTGGAGAGAGATCCTCCACGAAGCGACGCAAAAATATCCTCGATGTTAGGTAGTGGGTACTGCTCAGTTATACAGGCAGCATTAATTGTGGTTTTAAAATCGGCACAGATGCGGAAGGATCCGTCTTTTTTCAGTACAGGCACGATTGGTGCCGCCCACTCAGAATGTGCTACGAGCGATAATATGCCTTCGCTCACTAAGCGTTCCAGCTCTGTTTCCATTTTCTCACGCGGAGAGCGCGAGGGATAGGCCGCGCCTTGTGGAACTTAGGTTGGGCGCCTTCTCGAGGGTGGAATTTCACAGGTGGCCCCTGAATTCTTCCCAGCCCTAGTTCAAAGAGCGCGGAAAACTCTGTCCAGAGGCTGTCGGTGGCAGCTGAAGTCGATTGCACTGTTCCGAGGAACCCACACGGAAGAATTGACAATGCTCTTATTAAATCCCTTCCGCAAAGGCTAGGACCAGAACACCCTATAACAATCAGGGTGGAAAGGACAGCCTTTCCATCAAACTGTGCTTCAAGGTGGAGTTCACCGACAATGGACAACTTGCCCAGGTAGCAGCTGAGAATCTGCTTGCACTTTGATAACCGCGGCGAGCTCAGGCGATGCTTGACATACACTTCCTGTGGGATTATCAAAAATGGTGATCCCGTATCAATCATCATATTCAGGGACATGCCCCTCACCCCCTCCTAGCGGATGACCCTACGAAACACATGTAGCCGATGTTGCTTCTCCCGTGTCTCATGTATTGTGAAGACTGTTGAAATATCGCTTTCCTCTGCTTCAGATGCAGCGCTCTCATACTGAACTGCGTAGGTGCTGGCATCGTGCCTGCCAGTAGAACTGAGCCTCGACTGGGAGCAGCATTTTCTTGCGAAATGAACTGTCTTCCGACAGCGAAAACATTGCTCTCTTTTGTGCGAACAATCGTTTGCTTGATGATCATAACTTCCGCAGCGTGCGTAACCACTAAGACGTTGCTTTTTATCTTTGGCGGGGGTCTAAGACTGGCGCGATTTTCCAGCTAAACTGCACACCGCCGCCTCATTATCAAGTTTGGCGCTAACTTCCTGCGCAGCGGCTTCTGCAGCCGTGGCAATCGTTTCAGCTTCGGCCAGCGTGAGGTTACTTCTTTCGAGCAGCGTCTGCTGCACTGCGCGATTTTGGATGCCACAGACGATGCGGATCACGTAACGTACGGTCAAAGCCGGTGCTGAAGTTACACTTATCTGCCAGCTTGCGCAGCTCAACAACGTAGTCTCGGACAGATTAAGTGGCAGTTTGGTCCCTAGTGAAGAACTCATAACTTGCGGCTACCTCGTTACACTTCGGCGCATAGTGGGCATCAGTGTTGCGGAATGGGCGCCTCCATTCCAGTCCAATTCCATTCCGGGGAATTAGAACTTGCCGCAATTCCATTCCTTTCAATTCCTCGGAATGAAGCAACTTAGCCCATTCCCACTCCGGGAATGTGCGGGCAGTTCAATTCCATTCTTGTAATTCCTCAACATAGGAAAGGCATCTTGATAGTTCTATCGAGTTAAGAATGAACGCATCATAAAGCTGATGTCATCAGATGCATTAAGAACTGCAAAAGTACGCAAAACACGTTATCAAGGTCGAGTGATAGTAGCTTGGTGACATATCTCGTTCAGTACAACCACCCTACTAATTCCCATAGGGGCAGTTCTCCCGCTACCTATAGTATTTGCATGGTCAACATGTTTGAACGAATGGTGATGTTTTAATATTGTTTAAGCTTAAATGTGTTAATGCTAAAATGACGACACAGCGCATTTTTACGCTGACAAAAATAAAAGTAGTATTCAAGAAGGCTAAGCAGTTTTGCCACGCGTCTGGAGCAGTCGTGAATATGGAGAAAACTAATATTTGGTTAATGGGGAACAAAACCCTCTAGACCTGCTGGTATTTGTTGGAACAGTGCATCGCTCGAGCACCTTTTGTGCCTTTGCATCGGATACGGAACACTGGGCCGCACTGCTTGCTCTTCAGCACTCACGCTTGTCAAGCGCGCCTCGCAAGCATGGCTGGGGTGAGAACTTTGTGTTCGCCTGTGCGCAGGTATGCAATGTCTTCCTTGTCGCAAAGGTTATTTACGTGCGTCAGGTACTAAACTGCTCGTGAGATAAAGATCAGGCTGTGCATCGAGTATTTGCCACATTCGTGGGGGGGGGGGGGGTATCAATGGGAACCAATGCGCAAAGATAATTTCTTTCTCTCTTCAGTATCTGCTGGTATAATGCATTTGTTTGTACACTAACTTATGCCTCGGTTTGTAGTAGGTGCATTGCTTATAAATTTGCCGTGCCTGTAATCAGCCAAGCCATCTCAAAAATACTGCTTTATCTTTAAATTCGAGGCTCGGACTTACTAATGGTTGAAGTTTGAAAAACAGCACGTAGACGAAAACGTGCTCAATTTTCGGAAAGAGACGTAATTACATTCCCATTCCATTCCTCCAAGCGTTGTCCCCATTCCATTACCATTCCGTTCCGGGGTCGCGAAAATGTGGAGTGATTCCGGAGTCGTTCCAATTCCGGAGTGGCAAATCCGCAACACTGGCGGGCATTTAGGAAGGCGAGTCAGTGCTTCCTCGTAACTCAGCTGATTTACTTTACGGGGAGCGCAGTGCCCCTCAAGAACGCCTACCACATTCGCTGAGAGCGTCGAAATCGAAAGCGCCCTTTTCTTATCCTTTGTGTCAAAATCATTCGCTTCAAAGAATGCCTCCAGCTGAGTCAAGTAAATGTCCCAATTATCTTGATTTTCGTCGAAACTTGGGTTGCCGAGTCTCGTAGCCATGGCCTTGCCCGTCGAAGTTCAGTGTTGGCGGTTACATTCAGCGCCCAGGAATGCCAGTGCCGCCAGACAGCCCCTGCTCGTGGCTAGGGCACCGAAGGGGACCACCCTCGTCGCCACTGTTGTAGCGGGTGACAGAGCCGGGCCAGAAACAGACGCAGAACGGCTTTATTTGGCAGACAACGAAATATATGTAGGCTGCTTGCCTATAACGTAACACAGGATGGCGAGCATGTTTGACGCGTGTTGGCACTGCAGTTCTTATCAAAATCTACCCGCAGTTACTGGTCTACCGCTAACTGCTTTTCATCGGCTTCCATGTAGGTGGTGACTCTGACGCATCTTCGAAAGGCGTCCTTGGAGTCTGCCAGACATCATCGGGAGAATCCCACCTACTTGTTCTTGTGAGTATCCGTAAGACTTGGGAGTCTTCACTCCTATGTGATGGATGACCCTGGAAAGTCTTAAACTGTTTGGTTGCTCTTCAGAGAACGCTGACAATGCACTTTTGAGAATAGATGCACCAGGGCTTGGCTCGATTTCTTCACAGAACTGTGAACATTTTTTGCCAGAACTGTTTATATCTTCGCTGTTAACCAGGTTACTTGTTCTTTGCATTTCATGATTTCTAGCAGTTTTTTCCTATAAAAGCATCCTGAATAATTTGCAAATTTATGCCTTGGCGTGCTATTTTATGAGTGCTTACACAAAATGTGTGAACTTCTGTTTTTTTTTTTATCGGTGGCTATATACTGACAGGTTAATCGCTGTTCGGGAAGTCATTTGCGCCAGCGCGAGACAGATGTTTGATTATATGCTTGTATGTTACTACCACTGGCAGTTTCGATTTCAAAGAGCACTTTGCGGCTCCTTGATGTACTCTGCCTGCTCGGGAACAAATGCTTTCACATGACGGTCAATACCAGTGACGTCGCTGATCACCTTCTTCTGTGTCGTCAGCGCTGCTGTTTCGTCTGCTATGTTACACGCAGCTTCTTATTTGTGACTTTGATCGTCAAACCATGGCGCTTATCTCATGTGGCGATTGGCGAAGGAGCCGGGAAGAGTATAAATATCAGTTAGAAAAGCTCAATTCACTCTGCGAACCTCACAGGCGGCTGTGATTTTGTTCTTGTCGTCGTTGTCATCCACCTGAGGCAGCGGATTTTATAAGCCTAGGAGCAGCCGCAGTATTAGACGTGCTGAACCATTGTCACTTTCACCATTTGCAAAGTAGCATGTCGAGAAGTGACAATGGAACCAGAGAGTCAGAGACATCATGACATTGGTGCGACTTTCGATTGGACCCGCCGGCTGCTTAAGTTGGGCTTCACGGCAGTTTGCTGCTATACGTTTGCCTGCTTTTGAGCGCTCTGTAAAGGCGTGTATGTGTAACTTGTAAGTGGAATGATGTTGCGCTTTACTGACTCCTTCTAAATCGAGCAACGCTGAGTTCTAAAAGGTATACAAATCTGCCGTGTGTATGGCGCACGCGTCTGTCCTCTTTCAGTCGGATCTGGAACTGCGGTAATCACGTGTGTCAGTGTGGACGATGCCACATGATAGAGAATGCTGGAGCACTTATACTTCGATAACGTTGTACTATCCTGGCAGTAAATAACTTTAGTTTGTTTGTAGACATCCTAACGTTTGCGGATATCCAGTTACCGGAGCTGTTATTACGGCAGTTACGGATGGATGGATGGATGGATGGATGGATGGATGGATGGATGGATGGAAGGATGGATGGATGGATGGATGGATGGATGGATGGATGGATGGATGGATGGATGGATGGATGGATGGAGATGGATGGATGGATGCATGGATGGATGGATGGATGCATGCATGCATGCATGCTATGAGCGTCCCCTTTATAACGGGGCGGGGACAAGTGTGCCACCAGGCTCGACAAATAAAAAAAAAAACGTTTTCCTTCTCTTCATCTTGGCCTAATGCCTCTACTTTCATCAAATCTATCTTACTACAGAAAAAAAAACACGCAAATTCACAGCCGAGTTCCCTGCCCTTTACGGCAGGATGTCCTTATTTTTCCCACTACTTATTTTGGCCCTTTCTCTATAATTTTCTGCCACCAATAATCTAACGGTCTCTACTTATTTCTATCGCGGGCGTGTTCAGCTTTCCATTGTTTGCCCTGAAACCCAAGGCTTCATGTAGGCTCTTGCCCAAACGTACACCTGAATGCATAGGCGTGCACAAAAGGGGGGGGGGGGGAGCAGGGAGGACGGCCTCCCCCTCATTCACAAGAGAGGTGGCGCAAAGTCAGCCCCCCACACATTGACATAATTAGGGAGGGGGGGCGCAATGTCAGCGCCATACATTGACATAATTGGGAGGGGGGCGCTGCGACGAACCTTCGCCCCCTATGAAGGGGAACCCTGCGCACGCCTATGCCTGGATGGTGTTACGAAATGGGGGTAGCGTAACGATGAAAGCCGGAAGGCTGGCGTGCCGATGTAGCCGAAGATCGGACTTATCGCTGAGGAGCAGAACAAAGAGGCCAAACGTTTACAAAAACGGTAACAACGTTTATAGCAGGTATAGCAAGTAATAGCAGGTAATAGCAGGTTATAGCAGGATATAGCAGTCCAGAGCCTGCCAGCACGACCAAGTCGGCTGGGGCGTCTCTCTAACAACGGACCAGGCCGGTCTTAAATAGGGGACCAGTCCATTGTTGACAGGGTGGCTCTTTGGTCCCAGGTGTTGACGTTCTTCTAGTCTCCTGACCATCCGCCGGCCGCAGGTGTTGACGTTCTTCTAATCTCCTGACCATCCGCCGGCCGCAGGTGTTGACGTTTCCCCTTTTGGTGCCGACCAGCCTTTTAGGTAGCAGGCGTTGATCAGCCTTTCCATCGTCCTCAGGAATGCTGCTTTCCGTAGCTGAGTAGCTTAAAACGACTGGCGTCGGTTGACGGGACCGGCTGAGTGAAGACGCCGTTTTCCGGGATTGCAGACAAAGCATGCAGGGGTTCATCCCTGCTTCCAGGTGGCAGGAGTTGGACCTTTTCTTGGTCGCAGGGCAAACGCTGACCGCGATGCCGTGGACTTCCAACGAAGTGCAGGTGTTTATTCGCTTCCCCATTCGGTCAGGTGCTCTGGCACAACAGCACCCCCGCCACAAGACAATGCATCCAGAGTTCGAGCTGTCAAACGCAGTTCGGACGATGCGATGCTGATTGACCCTTGTCAAATGTGAGTGACCAGGAGTGACCTCCGCGGCACAGCAGCAGTTTCCTGGAACTGCCAAGAAGCAACACAAAGCCAAACCACTCTGGCCGAAGCAAGCGCCCTCCGAATGCTGATCAAATCGCCAGACCAGCATAAAAGAACAAAACATTTCCTAGAGACTACGCTAAGCTAAAATTAAAACATCACGAGCAACGTATCTCAGGAAGAATACCAAAGTGAGGACGTGCCTCTAGCTAAGTGTCAGTACGTGACACTGCTAAAACCAATCAGAATGTCTTCGCGAGCGATTCTCAATGGTGACATCGGCGGATTAGGGACGATCGAAGCAGCTGGGGAAGACTCAATTTTGCCCCAAAACTACAAACACTTCACTAAGTGCTCCCCAAATCGAGCGCCTTGGCACCACTCGCAAGTGTTCTGAATGCTTATCAACAAACCTCAAGATAAACAACACTAGATTTGCGCTGAAACGCTCTCGCTCATTGCACTCGGCAAATGAGTATTACGTTAAGAAAACAAAGCGCTTCAAACTAAATACGAAAGAAAACTGAAAATCAAACTCACGCGTTTAACACAAAACAAGGAGAAACTAAAATTATACTGACGCGCATCCTAACACGTACTGCAAGGTACGTAAGAAGGCATGTTAAACAGAGGCTTTTCACATTCAGCCTTCATCTCTGTAAACACAACGAACAGCACTTCTCACACGTCCTAACGGTCGCGCTTCTAAATACCAAAACAAAGGTATCTTGATCGGAGGCTTTTAACTTAGCCTACATCTCCTTTAAAACAATTCAGAGCTCTTTACACTAGCGCTGACGGTCATGGCTCTAAATATGAAAAAAAAACAAATAACCACACAAATCTTTCAATGTTCTCTACAATGAGGAGGAAAGTGACAAATTACAAAATTTCACTCCTCAATTCGTTAGTATTAACACACTAACTTCTTTCAAGATGTCAATTCATCTTTATGCTGCGGTTATCCCAGGGTGTCTCCAAACGCACCCTTTTAGACGAACTCTTGGGAGCCGCGCATTCCACACTTTTCGAAGGGTCCGATCTCGACAAAGGGACAGGGAACAAACCTGTCCGACACACTTAGTAGCGGCGACGTTTGCACCGTGTCCGCCGAACTCAGACAAACCGGCATACCAGCGGTTTTGTCTGCCTATTGTACCCCTCCGGGCTAAGCCGGTACCCTTTCGCGACTGTGGGGAACAGCCTTTGTCGCTGTTCAGGTGTACGCGACACCTCGCTGCGCTCCTGCCCCGACTAGGCCGTAAAAAGGTTGAGACCAGGTGAAGACTTCGACGTCTGAATTTCCCTGAAATTCTTTTCTTCGCGACGCGCTTCACGCCTAATCTCAGTTTCCGCAGGAGTCTCCACTTGAGACTTTTTCCAGCAGTCATTCTTTGAATCTCCTGCCTGACCTTTCTCTTGCTGGGCCTTTTCGTGATCTGAGGCCTTGCCTTTAACCCGGCGTCTCGCGAGACCATCGCACGGCGTTTAGCCATTTTAGCTCGCTTGTGGCCACCTGTCTCTTTCGAGTTCACTCTACGTTTTCGCCGACGCCTCTTTCTGCCCGAACGGCTGGCAATGCTCGCAGCATTGGCCATCGTACTCGCAAGTACGCTGCATTCTATTTTCTTTGCCGAGGCTTGAGACGGCTCAACTAACTGATTCTCGGGGCCGCGGCTAGGTGTCTGCGCATCTGACCTAACGGTAGTCCCGACACAATCTAAGTCAGCTAGCTCGCCCTGAGCTGTCTCTATTGGTGGCGGTGTACCAATGTCGCAGGTACAACCCTTTCCTTGGCCTTCGAAGTCGGCCTCCTGATCATTATGACGCACAGCGGCGTCTTGCGCTTCGCGCCGAGTTTCAGGCTTTAGCACGTCGCGACGTTTCTCGAACTCTTGGTCTTCGCGGCGCGCCTCATCCTCTCGCTCTCTCGGACGCGCTTCCTCCTCTAGCGCCTTGCGACAGGCCTCGGCCTCTAGCGCTTTTCGAAGCGCCTGATCCTTACTCTCCTTGCGGAGCGCCTCATGTTGTCGCGCCTCGTCCGCCTTCGCCCCTCGAAGTGCCTCAGCCTCTCGCCCTTGGCGACGCTTCTCGACCTCTTGGTCTCTACGGCGCGCCTCGTCCTGTTGCGCTTTTCGACGCGCTTCGTCCTCACGCGCCTCGCGACGGGCCTCGGCGTCCTCTATCGCCTTACGACGGGCCTCGGCCTCCAGCGCTTCGCGACGTTTCTTGACCTCTTGGTCTCTGCGGCGCGAATCGACCGCCTGCGCCTTTCGATGCGCTTCATGCGCTAGGCTCTCGTCTCGACTTTCGCAGTCAGCGGGACCTGGAGCAGCGAAGTGGCGCAACAAGGCTTCTTTGGCCTTATCAAAGTCTTGCGCTTCCTCAGCAGATAAGCGCTCCAGAACGCATGCAGTCTGGCGCGGCAGCAACGTGACAAGCCTCTCTAACCAAAGGTTTCGGCTAACACCAACCTCCTCGCAGACCTTTTCAAACTTAACGAGAAAATACACAATGTCATTGCCTATCTCAAAGATCCTGAGTTGGCTTTGTGCCTGCTGCCACTTCAGCGCCTGAATTTCATGATCAAGCATTTTCATTCTGAGAGCATGTTCATGCTCTTCGCGACGCCTTTGAGCCTGCCTCTCTTCGCGCCTTTCGCGTTCTTCCGCCTTCCGCTTTTTCTCGCAAATATCCTCCCAGGTCTCGTCAGCTTCCTCGATCGTCACGTTCTCCGCCCGCATCACCTCGAGAATCGCTTCCTTTGTTTTTGCGGACCCGGCGGAAATCCCCAAGTCCTCACAAATTTCAAGGAGGTCCTGCACTCGGTATTTCTCCATCGCGATCTCGTCTCTCGTGATGCCTTTCTACAACATTTACTCTTACTTTAAAACGAATACCATGGTTCAAAGTGAGTAAACAGCATCGAACAAAAAACACAAAAACTCTCTCCTAACATCTGCCTGTGCTAGAGAGGTCTGCCGAAATGACCAGTAAACGTCGGGCACTCACCCAACCAAAGTTGTCGACTCCGGTCGAACTCGTGGCTGCCGTCGAATGGTGTCGTGAGCGTCCTCGCTCCTCGGGCCTGCAGGGATCCGATCCGGCTCTCCAAACGTAGGGATCAGGATATCACCGTGCAGCCAAACGTTGAGGTAGCGTATCCCAGCGTGTCCAACGATGAGATGAGGTAGCGTATCCCAGCGAAGCCAAACGTTGAGATGAGGTAGCGTATCCCAGCGCTGCCAACCACTGTTATGAATGGGGGTTTCGTGTCGAGGAAAGCCGGGAGGCTGGCGAGCCGATGTAGCCGATGATCGGACTTATCGCTGAGGAGCAGAGCAAAGAGGCCAAACGTTTACAAAAATGGTAACAACGTTTATAGCAGGTATAGCAAGTAATAGCAGGTAATAGCAGGTTATAGCAGGATATAGGCCTCATGCGCTCAGTTGATGGCGCCACCGCTCTCTTAGTGCGCAGCGCCAATGCGGCCACTTAGCGCATTTTGTCCCTGTTCCCTTCCCGGCGCGTAGCTCGCAGTTTGTGCGGTGAACGTCGATGCGTGAAAATGGCAACGCATAACGAGCCCCGCTCGCTTTTTTGCGGCTACGGACAAATAGCAAACGTTCAGGAATACTTCAAACGAAGTAGTTCGCTTCGGCGTTGCGACTTGTACGCCGCTAATCACGTATCACGTTTACTGTGTGAGATAACTGCACAGTGCCGTCGGTCCATCGGAAATATTCAGAAAATGCGTCGCACAAATAAAGAGCGTGAAGTGCGACGTGCGTTTAGAAGCGAATAAACTTTTTTCTTGGCATACGATAGAAAATGCTTTTTATCGGCAGCCTCGCGCGTCGCAGAAAGCTGGGATAGTTGAAATGCCATATTAGCGATAGAAAAATAGAGACCGCATGAAGTGCAGGTCTCTTAGTTTTCCAGCGCTGTTAGTACGTCGAACACTTTGCTAAATTATATTGTTGAACATGTGCAACTGCGTTTTTCGTCTAGGTTCTCTGATCATAAAGCCGATCCTGAGGCCCCTTAGCCTCACAGTCGTGCACAGCCGACAAAGTGGGCACTGCATAGGACTGTTTTGCGTCGCAATGATTGCCACAAATCTCCGTTCGGGCTAACAATAATAAAAGGAACAAGGGAACCAACAGCGTTTCAATAATAACCTAGAGCAGTAGCGTAGCCAGAAATTTTTTTTTTCGGTGGGGGTTCAACCATACTTTATGTATGTTCGTCCGTCGGTGGAGGCGAAAATATTTGAGGCCCGTGTTTTAGGTGCATGTTAAGGAACCCCAGGTGGTCGAAATTTCCGAAGCCCTCCACTACGGCGTCTCTCATAATCATATCAAGGTTTTGGGACGTTAAACCCCAGATATAATTATTATTATTAATATTATTATGTATGTTCGTCCGTGCGTTTGTATGTGTGCGTGCATGCATACACACGCCAAATTAAAAAAAATCGGAGGGGGGGGGGAGGAGGGGTTTTGGTTCCCCCTGGTTACGCCAGTGACTTGGATAGAAAGCGAAATAAATCGTGCGAAGACAGGACACGCTTGCTTATCGGGCGCGCCGAACGGCTGCGTTCCAACGTTTTCGCCGATCAGCCTCGTACGACTTCCATGGAAAATTGTAAGATTGCACCTTGGGCAGTTTCCCGGCCGTGTTCTTGTAGGTGTTATGACATGCGAACTCGCAAGAGCAGATAGAAGTCGACTTTTTTTCGCCGCGTACACACGATTGCTCTGCTAGGAGCCATTGCCAAGCTGCTGCGGCCAAGCTCGGCTGTGCGGAGGGAACAGAGACATTTCGCCAGCAGCCGCCGCAGTGGCGCTGCATGTCCGATTTGCAGCGCCACTTATACGTAGCTTATCTAGATATCACCGGGGCGTATGACAACGTTAATCAGGAAATTTTGTGGGATATATTGAAGGAAGTGGGCATAGGTGACGACTGTGTACAGCTTTTGAGGGAAATATACCGAGGAAATACAGTTTGTATAGAATGGGAAGGAATAAGTAGCAAGGACAGCGTTGAAATTAGCAAGGGGCTGAGACAGGGATGCCCTTTGTCCCCGCTGTTATTCATGCTGTACATGGCGAGGATGGAAAAAGCGCTAGAAGGTAGCAACATTGGATTTAATTTGTCACACAAACAGGTCGGAGCGATGGTTGAGCAGAAGCTTCCAGGTCTATTTTATGCTGATGATATTGTCTTATTTGCGGACAGTCAAGATGATATACAGCGACTGGCAGATATATGCGGAAGGGAGTGTGAGGCTCTAGGACTAGGATTTAGTGCAACAAAATGTGGATTGATGGTATTCAATGATCACGGAGACCATACGGTCTTTATACAGGGCCAAAAAATACCGAGGGTAAGCGAGTACAAGTACCTCGGAGTATGGGTAAATGAGGGGGATAGATATATGGAGGTACAAGAGAAAGCATCGGTAGCAAAGGGAAAGAGGAATGCTGCAATTATGAAGCACAGAGCTTTATGGGGATACAATAGGTACGAGGTGCTTCGAGGGCTGTGGAAGGGTGTGATGGTTCCGGGGCTTACATTTGGGAACTCAGTGGTGTGCATGAAGTCAGAGGTGCAATCAGGAATGGATGTAAATCAAAGGACGGTGGGCCGCCTCGCGTTGGGCGCTCACGGGAAGACGACAAATGAGGCGGTAAAGGGTGATATGGGATGGACAGGCTTTGAAGTGAGGGAAGCGCAGAGCAAAATGAGATTCGAAGAGAGGCTGAGGAAAATGAAGGAGAGTAGATGGGCAGAGAAGGTTTTCAGGTATTTGTATAGAAAAAGCGTTGACACGCAGTGGAGAAAAAGAACTAGGAGGCTCACCAGTAAATATACGGCTGGCAGTGCGGGCGATATGGCAACAAGGAGCATTAAGCGGAAGGTCAGAGAGGCGGAGAGGACTTATTGGATGACAGCGATGGAAAAGAAGCCGGCTCTGAGTAACTACCGAAAAGGAAAAAACGAAATAAGGAGGGAAAGGTTTTATGATAATTCAAGGGGAAGCGCTTTACTGTTTGAAGCAAGGTCGGGCTGCCTTAGAACGCGTAGTTATAAAGCGAGATTTAGTAACGAAGAAGAACAATGTACATGCTGCGGGGGAACTAAGGAAACGATGGAACATGTACTGATTGAATGTGGCGATATTCACCCAGGTATACGTGTGGGCACGAGTCTACATGAAGCCTTGGGTTTTAGGGACAACAATGGAAAGCTGAACACGTCCGCGATAGAAATAAGTAAGAGACGGTTAGAGTATTGGTGGCAGAAAAGTAGAGATAAAGAACAAAAATAAATAATGGCGGAAAAATAAGGTCATTCTGCCTTAAGAGGCAGAGAGATGGACCGTGAATTTATATTTTTTGGTATAATAACATAGATTTAATCAATGTAGATAAGGTATTAGGCCAACATGAAACAAGGAAGCTTTTTTTTTTTCTTTTTTTTTTTTCTTTTTTCTTCGAGCCTGGTGGCAGACATGTCACCGCCCCGTTTTAAAGGGGACGCTCATAGCATCCATCCATCCATCCATCCGAAACAGCAGCGCACGAGGCCTATAGCAGTCCAGAGCCTGCCAGCACGACCAAGTCGGCTGGGGCGTCTCTCTAACAACGGACCAGGCCGGTCTTAAATAGGGGACCAGTCCATTGTTGACAGGGTGGCTCTTTGGTCCCAGGTGTTGACGTTCTTCTAGTCTCCTGACCATCCGCCGGCCGCAGGTGTTGACGTTCTTCTAATCTCCTGACCATCCGCCGGCCGCAGGTGTTGACGTTTCCCCTTTTGGTGCCGACCAGCCTTTTAGGTAGCAGGGGTTGATCAGCCTTTCCATCGTCCTCAGGAATGCTGCTTTCCGTAGCTGAGTAGCTTAAAACGACTGGCGTCGGTTGACGGGACCGGCTGAGTGAAGACGCCGTTTTCCGGGATTGCAGACAAAGCATGCAGGGGTTCATCCCTGCTTCCAGGTGGCAGGAGTTGGACCTTTTCTTGGTCGCAGGGCAAACGCTGACCGCGATGCCGTGGACTTCCAACGAAGTGCAGGTGTTTATTCGCTTCCCCATTCCGTCAGGTGCTCTGGCACAACAATGGATATCTCCACATTCAATCAGAACATGCTCCGCCGTTTCCTTATCTTTTCCGCAGCATGTGCATTGTTCTTCTTCTTTACTGAATCTCGCTTTATAACTACCCGTTCTAAGGCGACCCGATCTCGCTTCAAACAGTAAAGCGCTTCCCCTTGAATTATCGTAAAATGCCTCCCTCCTTATTTCATTTTTGCCCTTTCGGTAGTTACTCAGAGCCGATTTTTTCTCCATAGCTGCCGTCCAGTAAATCCTCTCCGCCTCTCTGGCTTTTCGTTTAACGCTCTTTGTTGACATATTCCTTACACTACCAGCCGTATATTTACTAGTGAGCCTCCTAGTTCTTTTTCTCCACTGTGTGTCCACGCTCTTCCTGTACAAATAACGGAACACCTTCTCTGCCCATCTACTCTCCTTCATATTTCTTAGCCTTTCTTCGAACCTTATTTTGCTCTGAGCTTCCCTCGCCTCAAAACCTGCCCATCCCATATCGCCCTTTACAGCCTCATTTGTCGTCTTCCCGTGAGCACCCAACGCCAGTCGTCCCACATTCCTTTGAATTACATCCATTCCTGATTGCGCCTGTGCCCTCATGCACACCACTGAATTCCCAAAAGTAAGCCCCGGGACCGTTACCTTTCCACAGACCTCCAAGCACCTCGTACCTACTGTATCCCCACAAAGCTCTGTGCTTCATTATTGCAGCGTTCCTCTTTCCTTTTGCTGCCAAGGCTTTTTCCTGTACCTCCATGTATCTATCACCCTCATTTACCCATACCCCGAGGTACTTCTATTCGCTTACCTTCGGTATTTCTTGGCCTTGTATTGACACCGTCTGATCACAGGGATCATTGAATACCATGAATCCACACTTCGTTACACAAAATCCTAGTCCAAGAGCTTCACCTTCCCTTCCGCATATATCCGCCAGCCGCTGTATACCATCTCGTCTGTCCGCAAATAAAACGATGTCGCCAGCATAAAATAAACCTGGAAGCTTCTGCTCAATCATCGCGCCGCCCTGTTTGTGTGCCAGATTAAAACCAATGTTGCTACCTTCTAGCGTTTTTTTTCCATACTCACCATGTACAGCATGAATAACAGCGGGGACAAATGACATCCCTGTCTCAGCCCCTTTTTTTTTTATTTGGAACATTACCCGCAGCGCCATTTAGGCATTATTGCGGGGGGCACAGTCCTTCATAGAATGAATCCGAAGTCTTGCGGTCAACCAATTCGGCTGGTAATATGTTCCATTCGGCAATCGCTTGTGGGAAAATAAATGTTTAAACAGGTCAGTTCTGGGGGTGTATGATGGTACTTTAAATTTGTGGTCATGACGAGAGGACTGATAATGGGCTGGTTTTAAGTAATATGAAGGATTGATCCCTGTTTTCTTTTTTATAGATTGGGTAAAATATTGTCACGTGGTCGTGACGTCGACGAAGGCAGCAGTCAGCACGTCCGAGATGAAACTCTTTATTAGGCCGAACTTGTGGCCGGGAAAATGAAACTCCAGCTACAGCAATAAACTGATAGCGGCGAACAGAGCGTCGACCGTCGATCAACTGACAAGCGGTGAAGCGCGTCGGCATTTAAACATGTGCCGTCGAATATTCCAGCGTTATCGCTGGCTGTCGTGCAAATTCTAGAATAAGCTCGAGTGTGCGCGTCTTGCGCGCAATCTTAACAAAACGATCTACAATGATCGCGAAGGTTCTCGAACAATGAGGCGCGGTTCGCGCTGAGCGTTGCCGACAGTCTTTGTGGCCGAAAACCGAATATAGCAAGAGTGATAAAGAAACGCACGTGGCAATGCCCCCCTCTGAAAAAGCATCGTCCCGATGCTTAAAACAGAACACGGGTAGGGGGGGGTGGCCGATACATGCAACAATAAATAACAAGAATAAAGCAAGAAAGTTCAGTAAACAATAAGCAAAAGTACAGTCCTTAGATTCACTAACGCGCGTAATATGGCTTCAGGAGCACGACATGGACGACTTCAGGTCGTGCACGGCGCCGCTGAGAGTTCGTAATGCCGTCAGGGACAACCTCGTAGTCGAGTGCGCCGAGGCGTCGAAGTACCCTGTACGGTCTGAAGTATCGTCGAAGAAGCTTCTCACTAAGTCCCCGTCGGCGTATTGGCGTCCATACCCATACATGGTCACCGGGTTGGT
Source organism: Rhipicephalus sanguineus (assembly GCF_013339695.2). NCBI lineage: Eukaryota > Metazoa > Arthropoda > Arachnida > Ixodida > Ixodidae > Rhipicephalus > Rhipicephalus sanguineus. The sequence goes on from NC_051183.1 coordinate 165,356,279, forward strand.
ATTCCATGTGGCGTCGTCGAAGGTTGTAGCGGCGGCTGTCAGTCGTCTGCTGGTTCTTGATCCGTATGCGGGCGAGCTGTCGTACTTCTTCGGCGCGCTGTAGGTAGTTGGTCACGTCGATGTTTTCCTCGTCGGTCACGTTTGGTAACATGGCGTCGAGCGTCGTTGCCGGGCTCCGGCCGTAGACCAACTTGTATGGCGTCATCTGTGTCGTTTCTTGTACGGCCGTGTTGAGGCGAAGGTCGGCGTCCCACGTCTTGTGCTCAACGTCGACGTACATGGCCAGCATGTCGGCGATGGTCTTATTTAGACGTTCGGTGAGGCCATTGGTCTGCGGGTGGTAGGCGGTGGTGCGGCGGTGGCTCGTCTCGCTGTATTTGAAGATCGCCTGAGTTAAGTCCGCAGTAAAGGCGGTACCTCTGTCTGTGAGGACCTCTGGGGTGCTATGACGCAAGACGATGTTCTCCACGAAGAACTTGGCTACCTCGGCGGCGCTGCCTTTGGGCAAGGCCTTTGTCTCGGCGTAGCGGGTGAGGTAGTCAGTCGCTACGACGATCCACTTGTTGCTGGAAGTCGACGTCGGGAATGGCCCCAGTAGGTCCATCCCGATTTGCTGGAACGGCCGGTGAGGTGGTTCGATTGGCTGCAGAAGTCCTGCTGGCCTAGTCGGCGGTGTCTTCCGTCGCTGGCAATCTCGGCAAGTGGGCGACGTCGGCAGCAAGGCGTGGCCAGTAGTATTTTTCCTGTATTCTGGCGAGCGTGCGGGAAACACCGAGGTGTCCAGCCGTCGGGTCGTCGTGTAGGGCCTGGAGGACTTCTGGTCGCAATGATGAGGGCACGACGAGAAGGTAGTCGGTTCGACGTGGGGAGAAGTTCTTCTTCAGGAGAACGCCGTTCCGTAAGAAAAACGACGGCAGTCCTCGCTTGAATACCTTCGGAACAACGGCGCTCTTGCACTCGAGGTACTCAATAAGGCCCCCCAGTTCCGCGTCGGCCCGTTGCCTTTCGGCGAAGTCGTCGGCACTTACAGTTCCGAGGAAGCAGTCATCGTCCTCGTCTTGCGGCGGCGCCTCGACGGGGGCACGAGACAGGCAGTCGGCGTCAGAGTGTTTTCGTCCGGACTTGTACACGACGGTAATATCGCATTCTTGAAGCCTCAGACTCCATCGTGCGAGACGACCTGAAGGGTCCTTCAAGTTAGCAAGCCAACATAAGGCGTGATGGTCACTGACAACTTTGAAGGGCCTGCCATAGAGGTAGGGGCGAAACTTTGACGTAGCCCAGAGAATGGCAAGGCATTCCTTTTCTGTTGTGGAATGGTTTGCTTCTGCCTTGGATAGTGACCGGCTAGCATAACTGATAACCCTTTCAAGCCCGTCAGTCTTTTGCACAAGGACGGCACCGAGTCCTACGCTGCTTGCGTCGGTGTGTATTTCCGTATCGGCGCAATCGTCGAAATGCGCAAGTATGGGTGGCGTCTGCAGGCGTCGTTTAAGTTCTTGAAAGGCTTGCACTTGCGCCGTTTCCCACCTGAATTCCACGTTATTCTTCGTGAGAAGCGTCAGTGGTTCGGCGATCCGTGAAAAGTTTTTGACGAAGCGTCGGTAATAGGCACATAAGCCGAGAAATCGGCGCACGGCCTTCTTTCGGTGGGTGGCGCAAAGTCGGCGATGGCAGCTGTTTTCCGCGGGTCTGTGCGCACTCCAGACTTGCTGATCACATGACCCAGAAACAAGAGCTCGTCATACGCGAATCTGCACTTTTCTGGCTTCAGGGTCAGTCCAGAGGCCTTGATTGCTTGAAGTACTGCCTCAAGCCGCCGGAGATGCTCGTCGAAGGTCGAGGAAAACACGACGACGTCGTCCAAATACACAAGGCACGTCTGCCACTTCAATCCGGCCAGTACGGTGTCCATGACACGCTGGAACGTCGCAGGTGCCGAGCAAAGACCGAAAGGCATGACCTTGAACTCGAAGAGGCCGTCTGGTGTTATAAAGGCAGTCTTCTCTCGGTCTCTCTCGTCGACTTTGATTTGCCAGTAGCCGGTCTTGAGGTCCATCGACGGAAAGTACGTCGCGTTGTGAAGTCGATCCAGGGTGTCGTCTATTGGTGGGAGGGGGTACACGTCCTTCTTCGGGATTTTGTTCAGGCGCCGATAATCAACGCAGAAGCGCAGTGTCCCGTCCTTCTTCTTCACTAACACCACGGGTGACGCACACGGACTCTTGGACGGCTGGATGATGTTGTCGCATAACATCTCGTCGACTTGTTTCTTTATCGCGTCGCGCTCTCGAGTAGAAACTCTGTAGGGGCTCTGACGGAGTGGTCGAGAATTTTCTTCTGTTATAATGCGGTGCTTCGCAAGGGGCGTTTGTCGGACCCGCGATGACGACGAGAAACAGTCCTTGTATTGCAAGAGCAGGGTTTTGAGCTGATCTTGCTTGGCCTTCGGAAGGCTCGGGTTGACGTCAAAATCCGGTTCGGGACCTCTATTCGTCGAAGCAGGTTCGGCAGCATCGAAGAGGGCGAAAGCATCGCTGGCGGCTACACATTCGTCGATGTAGGCAACCGTCGTACCAAAGTTGAGGTGCCTATATTCGTGGCTGAAGTTTGTCAGCACTACTTTTGCTTTACCGTCACGCAGCTCGGCTATACCTCGTGCGACGCAAATTTGACGGTTCAGGAGTAGGTGCTGATCGCCCTCGATGACGCCTTCAAGGTTCGCAGGTTTTTCGGTGCCGACGGAAATAATGACGCTGGAGCGCGGCGCAATGGTCACCTGCTCTTCTGTCACATTCAATGCATGGTTGCCTGGCATCGCGTGGGGCGGGAGCGCTTTGTCTGAGTTCAGTGTTATCGACTCGGACCTCAGGTCGATGACGGCGCCGTGGTCACTTAGGAAGTCCATTCCAAGTATCACATCCCTGGAGCAGTTTTGTAGGATTACAAACCTCGCAGGATAAGTCCGGTTATTGATGGTGACTCGCGCCGTGCAGACACCAATCGGCGTTATCAGATGGCCTCCAGCGGTCCGGATCTCGGGGCCTTCCCAAGCGGTCCTAACATCCTAGCAGTCCTAGCTGGGGGCTGGGTTCACGGCTTGACGGGGGCGTCCGGATCATGAAGGAACAGCACCTCCACCAGATGTCACGTGGTCGTGACGTCGACGAAGGCAGCAGTCAGCACGTCCGAGATGAAACTCTTTATTAGGCCGAACTTGTGGCCGGGAAAATGAAACTCCAGCTACAGCAATAAACTGATAGCGGCGAACAGAGCGTCGACCGTCGATCAACTGACAAGCGGTGAAGCGCGTCGGCATTTAAACATGTGCCGTCGAATATTCCAGCGTTATCGCTGGCTGTCGTGCAAATTCTAGAATAAGCTCGAGTGTGCGCGTCTTGCTCGCAATCTTAACAAAACGATCTACAATGATCGCGAAGGTTCTCGAACAATGAGGCGCGGTTCGCGCTGAGCGTTGCCGACAGTCTTTGTGGCCGAAAACCGAATATAGCAAAAGTGATAAAGAAACGCACGTGGCAATATTTTTAATCTCAGATTACGTCTTCGGTTTTGTAAAGATTGCTAGTTAAGATCTCTCTTCATATCTCGCGAGCTTTCAGTTCGGTCATATTTACCCAGAACAAATCTTGCTGCGAGGGTCTGAATGCTAATGCCCCTTGCTAATATGAACGTTCTCTTTGCTACATATTCCTTCCCATTCTACGCAAACCGTATTTTCTCAGTATATCTCCCTCAAAAGCGGCATACAGTCGTCCCTTATGCCCACTTCTTTCAATATATCTCACTAAATTTCCTGATTGACGTTGTCGTACGCCCCGGTGATGTCTAAAAAAGCCACGTATAATGGCCTGTTTTCTATTTTATATATTTCTATGCACTGAGTAAGAAGAAATAGGTTATCGTCTAACCGCCTGCCGCTTCGAAAACCATTTTGAAGTTCTCCCCAATTATCGTCATGTTCAGCCCACGTTTATCTTTAATTTTACTGCCTGCATCGCCAACCTGTTAGTACAGATGTAATGGTGAGCGGTCTATGCGAGCGAATGTTCTCCTCTGCTCCCTTGCCTTTATAGATTAAGTTCTTTCTACTTTTTCGCCAACTGTTCGGTATTTGCCTGTCCTGTAAGCATTCTTCTACGGCTTTCAACAGTGCTTCTTTAGTGTTATGTCCTACACTGTAAAAAAAGAAAACGCCCAGGTGGGAGTAAAATGCTTGTCTTCTAGCGACCCCCTCCCCCCCCCCCCCTGGAAGTTTTTTGATACTCCGGCTGGCCGGAGTTATTGCGTGGCGCCTCCGGAGTATCTTTGCTGTTCTTTCACTCCGGCGGGCCGGAGTTCTTGCGTGGCATTTTCGGAGTATTTTTCGCTGTTTTTTCACCCCGGCTGTCCGGAGTTTTTTCGCGGCAACTCCGGAGTATTTTTTGCTGTTCTTTCACTCTGGCTGGCCGGAGTGACTACGTGGCACCTTCGGAGTATTTTTCGCTATTCTTTCACTCCGGTTGGCCGGAGTTTTTTCGCGGTACCGTCGGAGTATTTTTTGTTGTTCTTTCACTTCGGCGGGACGTAGTTCTTGCGTAGTATCTTAGGAGTATTTTTCGCTGTTCTTTCACTTGGCAAAGAGCCTCAAGCTTGGCAAAGAGCCTCAAGGAAGGATATGTGTCCCCTGACTTTTGGAGGCCCTGCTTTCCCAAGACCACCTGCTCCCTAAAAACGAAGAAGAACCTTTGGACGACACTACCTGCCGAAACAGCAGAGATTGCAATGGACCATGTTGACTATGTATACCACCAAAATTTGTTGCTTGGCTAGTTGGTGCATAGTTAAAACATAAGACGGCGGCGCGAAACGGGACAAGGGCGAAACAGAAAGAAGAGACGTATACAAGCGCACTGCACGTGCGCGTGTATACGTCTGTTCTTCTTGTTTCGTGCGTGTCCCGTTTTGCGCCACCGTCTTGTATTTTTTATGTATACCAACACAGTGATGTCCACCGGGTTTATACTGCGTTACGGGATATGCAGCCAGGACGCGCAGCTTTTTAACTCATATTGCGAGGCTTGCAAGAATGCCTGCCTTGTGACACGAGAAAGTGTACCGCAGTGCCGCACCATTTGCCAGCAGAAGCTTGTAAACAGCGGTACATGCCGCCTGCATCCAGAAGTAGTAAAGGACCTTTTGCGTCTAGCAGCCCATGTGCCACGGATTGGTTGCAGGGAGCATTGAGGTGCTTTAACAAGATCGCTTGCCATGTTTTTCTGCATTACACGTGTTCATTTTCTGCTCAGAGGGCGGAACCAGCGAGCTACTGAAAACAAAGCCAATAGGGTTAAGCATGTGCTACGTAATATTTTAATAATCTGCATTGAATGTACTGTTTTGAATAAAGTGGTATCAAGGTAACAGTCTTGTACTTTATAGCAATATTTTACCGCATTGCAGAAAAACCGGCGTTGACTTCCTATCTTTAAAGCACAGTGGCGTAGCTAGGAGATGACACACCGGGCCAGTGCACCCCCCCCCCCCCGAATTTTTTTTTTTTTTTTGTTGCCATGGCATACAGAGCACAGAATGACACTCGACCACATCTGTCTGCCCGGCCCCGTCAGATCAAGGAGGTGATCCGCCCTCCCGCGAAAAAAATTTCTGCATAGACCCCTATTAAAGTACTATTACAGTCGCAAGTATGTGATTGATCTGCAAGCGACACATGCAGGGTTTTCCAACCTGCTGGCCTTCGTTAGCGATTTCTGTAAACACCTTTCGCTGGACACAAGCGCGCCAACCTCGCAAGAGGTGGCCGCAAAAGCCCGCACTCTGTCGCAGGGGTCTCAAACTCACCTCAGCTAGCGGGTCGCAGTCGCAAATTTAGTCTCCCTCAATTAAAACGACGGGGGAGGGGGGATAGTTAGCATAATGTCAGCTAACTTCGCCATTTCAAAGAAGGCCTTTCTCATATCTCATATATATATATATCTCATTTCTGAAAGGGATTTGCCGTCAGAAACAAATCGACAGTGATCTCCAGAATGTCAGAACTGTGAACGCCGATTTTGAAATATAGAGTTTCTGCTACACTGCAGTTATGTTTCAACACATGTTGACCGAATGGGGTACTATCATGAAAAATATTCTTGAGTCCATTCATGTCTGTGTATCTCATGAACATACTTATCAATAAAATAAAAAAAAATATGAGGAAAGGCAGTCATGTGCGGGTCGGGCCGCTAGCAGAAGGTCCGCGGGCCGCGTGTTTGACACCCCTGCTGTATCGGCTGCGTGGTCGGCGCTTGTAAACTACACGTGAAATGAATTCAGAGCAGTGAAAGACTTCATAAAGTGCTCTCGACTTCTATAACACTAAATAAAAGTGCATCGCAAGCACTGCAGCGGAGAAAGAGCGCGCCCAAAGCCGGCACGAAGGTAAGCAGATGAAGCGACAAAACCACGGCGCCCCTGCCAGCAGCGCCATGGCGCGGCAGGAACGCGTCTTTGGGCCAGCTTCCGAAGGCCGGTCGTCACATCTCCCCATTCTAGCCACCCTAGCCAAGGTCGGTGGCTGACCGGCCGCGGAGCCACTAGAGACGAGAGGCGTTGTCACTGACGCACACCCATGAAATTATCCGAACTAAGAGCGAGTCCCGTCTTCATCTCTCAGTCTTTTCCTTCGTTTCCTCTTGCTTTATTTCTTTGTTTATTTATTTTATTTTATTTAGAAAATACTGCGGTCACCGAAGACTGGGCAGGTGGGCAACATTACAATAAACACATATGCAAACATCGAGAAACATTCAAAGGAATAATCAAATTTGCAAGAATACAAAATGGATGATACAACAAATATAACAAAAATATAACAAACCATACATAAGAATAAACAATGGCGGAAATGGAGTGATATCTTAAAGCGCAAAGAAAAACAATATACGCATACGTACAGACAAATTTATGCACATGGAAACGCCTCAAGTACTATTACAAATACTGAGCACTAACAATCCGAAAAAGTGATATTGCGTGAAGACAGAGTATAAACACTATAATAAGCACAAGAAGTACAGAGAAGGTGCACTAACGTCATGGTTGGGATGCTCCGAGCAACGCTTTCTCGAAGCCATCAGATGAAACGACATCAGGTGGTAAGCTATTCCACTGAATAATTGTTCGGGGGAAGAAGGAATTTTTAATGACGTTAGTCCGAGTGGTGTATGGGAGCAGGTTATGCGTATGACGATGCCTAGATGCGCGAGGAGAGAATGTATGTATGTATTAATGGGCAGGAATATTCAGCTTATTATTATAAATGGTAAGCTCAATACATTTCTATTTCAAGGCTAGGATGCAAGTTCTTGCGACCACCCAATGCAAGGGAAAGCTACAGCTTCATCATCACCAACCCGGTATTCCGCTTACAAAATTCGCATAAGTAATGCGATATTAAATTATTTACCGAGAATATATGAATGTTCGAGCATGCTTCCTGGAACAGTAAGAAACGTTTGAAACAAAGAACGCAGAAGCCATAAATTTGATGACTCAACCCTATTAAAGAAACAAAGTGCCGGTGTACCTACGCGTTTATCAGTGTAGTGTTGTGTCTTATAGCTCTATTCCAGTTTTGTATGTCTGGATTACGGTACACATTTTATGCACTTACGTAAACTAGTGGAAAGTCATCACTCGTGTGTGTCATTGTCTCAGCGTGTGCTTTGTCTGTATTGTTGAGTGTTCGCTATGTTTCTCTTTGAAGTACATAGCCCGCGCTGCTCATGCAGGACCCACATTGGTACAGAAATGATGCAAAGCACGGCCTTCTCGCCGGAGCCAAAGCTCATCTGCAGCAGGACGGGTGGATCTCGTGGCGTTCTCTGGGTTCCCTCATGGAGAGTTCCTTCTACAATCTGTGCCTCCCCTTGCTGCCTTCCACAGCAGGCAGCACTTTGTGATCTCACTTACTCGGATCAACACTGGTGCCCATGCGCTTTGCGTTTTCCCTTTTCAGAACGCGGCCGAGATTGGTTTCTCAAGGCGGCACTAGATGGACGTCCGAGCAAGGCACAAGTTTCAGGGGACGGCTTCAAGAGGTGGTGTCGCTGAAGGCAGCGTTTCAACAAGTGGAAATACCTTCGTTGTTGCCTTGACAAATGCGAGTGTCAAAACGTTGGCACCAGCGGCACCCCCTTTCCCAATGGAGAGACCTCTGTGTCGCGCAATGTCGAGTGATTTCCTTGAATATTAATAATATATGAGGCTGTAAATAAACAATGAGCTTCTACGCTACTTAAACAAGAAACGTGAGTTTTAACCCTCTCAGACGCCACATATGAAGAACTGTCTGTAAATGCGTCAGATCGATACAACGTTATTTCAAGGCGCTCTACATTCTATTGCAACAAAAATAATGTCATAATGCATTAATTTATGTGTGTTAAACAGGGTGTCTACTGACCGGGAAAACCGGGAATTTTCAGGGATTTTGGGTAGTCTGGAAATTCTCAGGGAAAACTCAGGGAAATTGTGCTCCCATCAGGGAAAATCCACAGTAACTTTATTGAAAGGCAACGAAAGTCGCTCTAGCGCTGGCTCGATTTTTTGTGAACGCATTTTTCAAATCAAACGGCCGCTGCAGCTGCGGGGAAGGGGCGCACCTCGATGCTCTCATCGCATTCGGAGCGGTGGATTGGGAGATAATCCGGCTAATGCGTGGCATGCGGGAACCATGAACCACGACACATCGTATCGAGCAATGTTGTCAGGGTGTTCTTTTACTACGCCGTGTAGTTCTGTATTCTCAGTCGCGCGTGCTGTGCGTTAGCGCACGATATGGTGGTGTTGTTATCGCCGCTTGTCAAGTAACAAGTATGATTAGTTGTAGAAGCGGTAGCAGTAGATGCAACGAGCTCGAGTTATCTTGCAAGCGATCGCGATCGTTCAGGAAGCGGATGTCTTCGTCGTGGCTGGTATCTGGCAAGCCACCCCGATCGGCGAGGAAAAAGACGACGACGCTTGTTGGCTGTTATCGGAGAGCTCACTCGCTCTGATCCCTAGCACGGCTGAAACAAGTTTTAGGCAGTCGAGCGATATTTTTTGGGGTGCAACTCGCAATTACGAGCCACACCACGTGGCTGCTTTGCTACAAAGCCAAATGACTAAACTTTTCAGAGCCAAGGCATAGCGGCGACCGACATTCGCGACACCGGCACGAGTCCCACTTGCTCGATTCGGCGCGCGATGTCGGAAAACAGTAACGTGTCCACCATAATCGGATGTACGGTAATTCAGGCTGTTGCCGTGCTTTCATGCGATCTTAGCCCGCAGTTATATTGTTTGTTTGTGTTTTTTTTTGCGATATATAGACAGCTATATAGACACTCCAGTTATATAGACACTCCGATATATGCAGTTATATAGACACTCCAGGCGAATTTTTTGCCTTCGTCATGATCTTCCTTATCAAGTCCAAATCGCGATTACATCACCCCGCGTGTCGTATGCTCCATGTGCGAGTGAAACTGCGCGAGCGCTGCCGACGAACGGAGCTTAAGCAGAGATAAAACGAGCCGACCGTCTACTTCGCCCGATGGGCACAAGGAGATAGGAGCCGGAGGGTTGCGGAGGTGGATGGCGGCTGCGTGAGTCCGACAGGAAGTGCGTATTTTGTACCAGAGGGTGTGGTCGCGTGTGCCGCGGTATCATTTGAGGGGATCAGCAGACGGCTCATACCTTTGTAGGTGTTCTGCTCTAATTGCAAAACTTCCGTTGAAGCCATAGTAGTGGTGGATCCAGACAGAGGGGGGGGGTAGCGGCGATCCCCCCCCCCCCTTAAAGCCACCCCCCCCCCTGCAGTGCCTGTCGTCCACCTCCTTTGTCAGGCTGCCTGCTGAGTTTGCCCCCTTTGTCAGGTTGTTTTACCTACAACTGGCCAAAAGGGATAAAGCGAATCTTGTCCCTGCTCTCTACCTCTCTCCTCATCGCTCTACCCTTTCCTCCTTCCATATGCATATTTACAACTAATGCTTCTTAGGCGCCGCCATAATCCCCTCTGGGCTGTTGTAAATATGCGTGACCCACCAAAATGCACTGCTGACGCACTTGCTTCAGCCTTTGTACCCCCCCCCCCCCCCAAAGTAGGCACCTGGATCTGCCCCGGAGCCATAGATAGGGCACTAAGGAGTGAGCTGCTAGCATATATTCGTATAAAATTCCTATTTGTTGCCCTCGGCTTCACTATTTCGCTCTCGCGGTAAAACTGACTCGTTTTTTCTAGCGTGCGACGGTTTTCGATATTGCGCGTTCTTGGAGAGCAAATGGTTCGGCTGGGCAACATGATAGCAAAGGCGTCGCACTGCTCTGTACAACGCGCGATGGTTTGACAACCTGCAGCAGAATAAGCTCAATTCCACAGTGCGTTAAACCCGCATTTGTTTCGTCTTTACAAGTGACACTCTGACAAGGCACCTAACTGTGATTGCTGCACCTTAGGCTAAACAAAATTAATTTTTTTTTCACACGCACATACAAAAAAGTTTTTTCCTGTTGCCGTATTAGTCGAGCATTCTTATGGCATTTCCACTTTAACATTAATCCTTCGGTAACTGCCTTGCATGAAAGGTCGAATTTCAGTTTAACAAAGTTTCGATATAACGAAGTAAGTTGCCGCTTTTACCAACTTCGCTATATTGGTTTAACTGTTCTCTGTACTTTTCAAATGGGTTTAAATCGTTTTTATTTTTTAACGTGCGTACTAGAGAGTGACGTCATCGAGCGAGATAGTCTCTACCCATCTTGACATAAAACAAAGTTCTGTTTCACTCAGGGAGTTTTAGCAAAAACACTCAGGGAAAACCTGGAAAACTCAGGGAATTTAGAAATGTCAACTCGGTAGACACCCTGGTTAGAGTAATTATTTCTAATTCAATTGTAATTAAATATCTATTTATTGTGAAGTCATTCATGCTCCGTTATTGCGTTAATAGAATTAAATTTTACGCCAGAAATATAGTGCAAATTGGTTTTCGTGTCCACTTGGAGCAAAGAAAAATTATACTTTTGACGTGGCTCGTGGGAAGAAGCACGTCGAAGTCCGTAGTGACTTCAGCAAACTAGTCTTATACAGCAGTACACTGCAAAATGAAGTGAAATGAAGACATATTTATTATGCAAGAGCTTCATTTCATCCGATGCTGAATGCATCTTGCTCTCTTTAAGCCCCTAGTTGTTACAAATGGCAAAAACAAGGGGTGTACACAATTGTGTACATAGCGTGTGAAAACGTTAAGTTGTACAGGTCGCACGCAGTGGGGATCTACATACCTGTGGCATCGTTTATGTGAAACATTTTGCCATTATCTGGTTATCGGGCGCCATTGGGGTATCATCAGAGTTATCAATTATACGTTTGTTTCTATAAAGCAAGCAATTTGTTTATGATGCAAGCATTTTGAGCCGACGAATGCAGGATAGCGGCAACGTGACAGTTGTACTCTGGCGAAAAGGCATGTTTCATTATGACATGGGCTGCTCCTGAATGTGGTACCTTATGACTTATATCTTCATGGTGTTTTCTGGAGAAAAGTAATAGGGAACCACAGCAAAATGTGTTGGGCGAGTTGATTTTTAGCTTCCATGCTTATAGCGTCGGACGACACCACAGAGAAGAAGGTACACAAGACACACCGAGCGCTGTTGACAACTGAAATTTTATTGAAACCAGCAGGCCTTTTATACGCAATGGTGACCTGAAAGAGGTACACGAAACATGCGCGGACGGAACATGAGTGCCGGTAGAAAAGACATGCGTCAAATTTTGCAATCAAGGTACTTGATTTCTTTTTGGGCCAGTGCTACTGAGGCTTCGCTTATACACATGTCCTGCAATCTTGCAATCACGTATGCCTCGTGTATTTCTCTTGTTAGGGCATCACGCTGTTCACCTATGACATTGCAGTCTGTGTTCACAAAGTTTACGGTCATTTTCTTCTGATCGGCAATGCAATGTTTGGCCACACGGCCACAAGAGGGCTACGCGTACAAAATTGTTTTTCGGCGCCGAAGGGACGACCATGTGTCCTGTGTGCCTTCTCAGTGGTCTCGCGCTCTAGATAAACGTCAGACTCTGCCCAGGCGGCGCTGCGAAAAACACCGCCACCATTGCTCTAATAGCAGCCCTGGCTCTAACTGGGTAGCGCAAAGAGAGCCGTCCGCAAGCGAAGGTAGTACATAGGCCACAATATACCCCCCCCCCCCCCATTTCGTTGGTGTCGAGGCACGGTTTCCTGAAAACCAAGGACCTGGAAAGCTTCTTTCGCCAGTGCACGTTTCATAGGCGCGCTGCGACTCGCAAGTACAAGCGATAATCGCACGACATCTAGTTCGAGGCAAGCCCTCCGACGTCCGTTATGTAGCGCGTCAAATTTGGGTATATACATAGCAATGTTGGGGAATGGGCGCCTCCATTCCATTCCAATTCTATTCCGGGGAATTAGAACTTGCCGCAATTCCATTCCTTTCAGTACCTCGGAATGAAAAAACTTAGCCCATTCCCACTCCGGGAATGGCCGAGCAGTTCAATTCCATTCCTGTAATTCCTCAACGTTGGCAAGGAATCTTGATACTTTTATCGAGTTAAGAATGAACGCCCCATAAAGCAGATATCATCACGTGCATTAAGAACTGCAAAAGTACGCAAAACCCGTTACCAAGGTCGAGGGATAGTAGCTTGGTGACATATCTCGTGCAGTACAACCACCCTACTAATTCCCATAGGGGCAGTTCTTCCGCTACCTATAGTATTTGCATGGTCAGCATGTTTGAACGAATGGTGATGTTTTAATATTGTTTAAGCTTAAATGTGTTAATGCTAAAATGACGACATAGCGTATTTTATGCTGACAAAAGTAGTGTTCAGGAAGGCTAAGCAGTTTTGCCACGCGTCTGGAGCGGTCGTGAATATGGAGAAAACTAACATTTGGTTAAGGGGGAACAAAACCCTGTAGATCTGCCGGTATTAGTTGGAAGAGTGCACCGCTCGGGCGCCTTATGCCTTTGCATCGAATACGGAACACGGGGCCGCACTGCTCGTCAGCACTCGCGCTTGTCAAGCGTGCCTGGCAAGGATGGATGGGGTGAGAAATTTCTGTGTTCACCTGTGCACAGGTATGCAATGTCTTCCTTGTCGCAAAGGTTATTTACGTGAGTCAGGTACTACACTGCTCGTGAGATAAAGATCAGGGTGTGCATAGAGTATTCGCCACTTTAGTGTGGGGGTATCAATGGGAACCAACGCGCAGGGATAATTTGCCCTTCAGTATCTGCTGGGATAATGCATTTGTTTGCACACTAACTTATGCCTCGGTTTCTCTTTTACAAATTGGCAGATCGTTACACTTTTACATCACGGCTAACCTTGGCTCTGGCTAACTAAAGGTGGACCTAGAGAATGCGTTGTGGCCTTAGACTTCGAAAAAACATGTACTCTGGCCTACATGACTAATTTGAGCATATTACAGTAGCAATTAAGGGTGTAGCAAAATACGTTCCTTCCCAATGCCCTCATTGCTTGGCGATGCGGACACGGGTCGAGTCGTAGCAACCGAGTGAAGAAAAGATGCAAGGAAAAAGGATAGCGATAATAATGAAATGATCCCGGAGCAGTGGGAGTGCGGGCTGACCAGCTCTCAGCTCGAGACTCGGGAACGCCTGATCTCCCGCGCTGGAGCAGCAGCGGTCGCTCGTAGCTTTTTGAGCTTATAAGGGGCCACCCACCTTTGATTTATTTTTATCGGTTCAAACAAATCTTTCTACAACAACAACACGTCCGGCAATCAGTCACTAGTTCTTTGGCAATCACTACCTCATGAAAAGTGCTTAGGCGTCCTCGTGATTTTTAAATGCTGCAATAAAGGTCGAAAGCAGTGCATAGTGCAAAAAGAAATTTTATTTTGGTTTTATTCATCGACATTTTGCTACGAAAGGTTATGAGCTAAACGGGCGCTTTGCCGTTTAGTTTTTAAAACCCGAAGTGTGAATGACGGCTGCTTCAACGGTTGGTTCTTTAAAAAAAGAAGTGAGATAAGACAATTGCCGCCTCCCTATGTGTTGCGCTTCACAAACATGAGCTGCTCGAAAGAGGTGTTTGACAGCCGATTTCGCTTCGCTGTCATTATCAGGGATGCCGTAGAAAACACGCGTTCCACGTCAGATGACGTTGCATTCACGGTGAAAACTGCCCTTGCGAGGCGGGAAAGCGGCTTTCCTTCGCTTTCCAATAGGTCAGGGGCTTAACCGTGTCTGCGCAAATTCCCTCTGAAAGGTAAAGAGAAATTTCCGCTGCAATAGATCCAGGCATATTGCCTCGGTGGGCATTATCATTTTGCCTGAGTCTGCTTGGCCCTGCTTCATAATCTGCATTCGCGACAGTGCTGGCGCTGTCCTGCCCTAACAAAAGAGGCCCCCTCCCCAGCACAGCAGAACGCATCTGCTCGGCTGTTGCAGCTGAACACCAAGAAGATTTAAACCGTGGGTCTAGGAGGGCACCCATAAAAAAAAACAATAGAGTCAGTCCACGTGCTTGCGAACCGCTTCTCCAGGCTACGTTGTAGGCCTTTAACCGCCTCTTTGCAAAGAAGTGTGCCTTTGCTTAAGGTTTCCACAAGGTAAACTTCAATATTTCGCAACGCGGGAAGCAAAAGCCCGGCTGTCTCGTGCCTTTTCTGCAGCAACTCCGTGGCTTCCTCTACAGGGGAGAGAAGATCAATCAAGTCTGTCGCCAGCCTCAGTTCATATTTAGACAGTTTAATCTTCTTGCACGCGTGCAGGGTTTCTGTCAGGCCTGGATGACTCGAAAAAGTGGTAACGAGCTTTCTCATCATTCGCAGCTGCGAGTTCCACCTCGTCGCGTTGTGATATTCCAAATGCAGAACGGCCGCATTCAACACTTCCGTGTCGGCGGTGCTCTTGCGTATAGATGCAACGATGGCGCCACATTTTCGTACGACTTCCTCGGCATTTGGGTCCTAAAATAAAGTGAGGACGACAGTTAGTGAATATTGACACTGCAAGTACAGGTAGCGCAAACAGCAAACATGCAGTGCAGTAGAGTTCCAGAAAGAGAATGACGACATATGTAATCGTACGGTATTGCAGTCGACGACACACTGACACTCTTCAAGTATTTTGCCTATTCAAGACTGCATTATATCGCCGAGAGATCGGGCTACAGGTGGCAGCACCGTCGCCGCGCTAGTGCGGATAGGCGGTTGTCGGCGCATATACAAACGAACAAAACAGCGCTTCGTTGTGAGCTATTTGACCCGATTTCCGGTAAACAAAATACGTTGACTGCAGCTTTCTGGTAATATGTGCGCTCTTCATTCCCGAATTAATGCACGAAGCGCGCCGAACGTCACTACTACTTGTGAGAGAAGCGCATTCTGCCAACGAAAGGGTTGCTCGCCTACGGCAACAGTCGGCGTTTTCGCAATGGATGACGTTTCTTATTGTTTTATTTGTTCATGTTTAGCTTGTGTTCCACCTACTACGAACTGCTGTAGCGCGACTGAATTTATTTACTTCTTGTTCATATGGATACCCCCCAACAACAAAAAAAAAAAAGCCCGTATTCCTGCACGATGAGTTCAAATAGCACTATGTGCACTGCGTGCTCAAATATTCATCCGCATTTCCTATTCAGTTCTCCATGAAATGTAGGACAGTTGATAGGTTTACTGAGGAAATGTACGTGGCTGACAGCGCTTTAGCAATATATATACGGAGACGTTTAACACGCACACGCTTGTTTTTATTCCAGTAACAGTACACAAAGGCAACTGTACAGCATGGAACTTTCTTCGATTGATTACTTGCACGAAAGTAATGGAACAAAGGCCCGGTTATTTCACGGGACCAAAATACACTTTTTCATGCGAATAATGTCCGCTGCTTTCCGCCAGTCTATTACAACGTAACACAAACGCTCAAGGTAATGTATAAAGAAAAAAAATCGGCAGATCCCACGCACTGTGGGAATCGATGTAATGCGAAGCAGCCAGCAAAGTGCTGCATATATCGCCTTGTTTGTCTTTGAGCCAAATGAAATCATTCATGCCATGGCATCTAGTCCACCATATATAGCATGTTTGCCATGCACGACCGCATGCACAACCTAGTATACACCATGCCAATGAAACGCATATTCTGGTATATACAATGCATGACCTGTCGTTTATGTTCATCACGCACTCGTGTCATGCCATACCAATTTTGGTATATATCCAGTTAACAAAACGACCGGAAGCGCACCATGACAGTGGCATGTAAATTATACCGTGCATGACATGCATAACATGATTCGCATGTTAAGACCTCTCATTTATGTTCGTCACACAGTCACATCACGCAATACCAATTTTGGTGTATATCAAACGAGCGAAATGGCCGCGAGTGCACCATGAGTATAGCATGTAAATCATGCCATACATGACATGCATATCATGGTTTTTCACGTTACCACCTATCACTAATGTTCATCATACAGTCACATCGCGCAATAGCAGTTTTGGTGTATATCAAGCTAGCGAAACGGCCGCGAATGTACCATGAGCGTGGCATGTAAATCTAGACATACATGACATGCATGTCATTGTTTTCATGTTACCACGTGTTATTCATGCTCTTCATACAGTCACATCGCGCAATACCAAGTCTGGTGCATATCAATCTAGCAAAACGGCCACGAGTGCGCCATGAGCACGACATGTAAATCATGTCGTACATGTCATGCATATCATGATTTTCATGTTAACACCATTCATTTACGTTCGTCATACAGTCGCTTCGCGCAATACCAATTTTGGTGTATATCAAGCAAGTGAAACGGCCGCGAATGCACCATGAGCGCGGAATGTAAATCATGACATACATGACATGCATGTCATGGTTTTCATGTTACCACCTGTTATTCATATTCGTCGTACACTCGCGTCGCGCAATACCAATTTCGGTATATATCAAGCTAGGAAAACGGCCACGCATGTATCACTAGTGTGGCTTGCATGTCATGACCTGCATGTCATGATTTCTATGTTACCACCTCTCATTTACGTTCGTCATGCAGTCGCGTCGCGCAATACCAATTTGGTGTATATCAAGCAAGCGAAACGGCCACGAGTGCGCCATGAGCATGACATGTAAATCATGTCGTACATGTCATGATTTTCATGTTACCGCGTCTCATTTACGTTCGTCATACAGTCGCTGCGCGCACTACCAATTTTGGTGTACATCAAGCTAGCGAAGCGGCCGCGAATGCATCAGGAGCGTGGCATGTAAATCATGACATACATGACATGCATGTCATGGTTTTCATCTTACCAATTGTTATTCATGTTCTTCATACAGTCACTTCGCGCAATACCAATTTTGGCGTATATCAATCTACTGAAACGGCCGCTAACGCACCATGAGCGTGGCACGTAAATCAGGTCGTACATGACTTGCATGTCATGATTTTCATGTTACCACCTCTCACTTACGTTCGTCACACGGTCGTGTCACGCAATACCAATTTTGGTGTATGTCATGCAAGCGAAACGGCTGCAAATGCACCATGAGCGCGGCATGTAAATCATGACATACATAACATGGATGTCATGGTTTTCATGCTACCACCTGTTATTCATGTTCTTCATACAGTCACATCGCGCAATACCAGCTTTGGTGTATATCAATCTAGCGAAACGACCGCGAGTGCGCCATGAGCGTGGCATGTAAATCATGTCGCACATGACATGTATGCCATGATTTTCATGTTACCACGTGTCAGTTATGTTCGTCATATAGAAATGTCACGCTCTGTCTATCTATCTATCTATCTATCTATCTATCTATCTATCTATCTATCTATCTATCTATCTATCTATCTATCTATCTATCTATCTATCTATCTATCTACTATCTATCTATCTAGCCGCCTACGACTTTGTGCTCTCCTGGCCACTTCGTTAATCGGATGTATACCAAAATTGGTGTGTCATAACATGGCCTTATTACGAACATAAATGACAGGCCATATCATGAAAATCATGACACCCATGTCATGAACAGCATGATTTACATTCCACGGCCTTAGGCTCTTGCGGCCGTTCCGTTAATTTCATATACATCAAAATTGGTACGGCGTGACAAGAATTCATGACGAACATAATGACTGGTCCTAACAAGCAAATCATGACGCGCATGTCATGTGCTCATGTGCAGCATGATTTACATGACATGGTCTCTGGGCGCTCGCGGCTGTTTAAATGAAGGAATATATACGAAAACTGGTATGACGAGACATTTCTATATGACGAACATAACTGACACGTGGTAACATGAAAATCATGGCATACATGTCATGTACGACATGATTTACATGCCACGCTCATGGCGCACTCGCGGTCGTTTCGCTAGATTTATATAGACCAAAGCTGGTATTGCGCGATGTGACTGTATGAAGAACATGAATAACAGGTGGTAGCACGAAAACCATGACATCCATGTCATGTATGTCATGATTTACATGCCGCGCTCATGGTGCATTCGCGGCCGTTTCACAGCTTGATGTACACCAAAATTGGTATTGCGCGAAGCGACTGTATGACGAACGTAAATGAATGGTGTTAACATGAAAATCATGATATGCATGACATGTACGACATGATTTACATGTCATGCTCATGGCGCACTCGTGGCCGTTTGGCCAGATTGATATGCACCAGAATTGGTATTGCGCGATGTGACTGTATGAAGAGCATGAATAACAGGTGGTAACATGAAAACCATGACATGCATGTCATGTATGTCTAGATTTACATGCCACGCTCATGGTGCATTCGCGGCCGTTTCGCTGGCTTATATACACCAAAACTGCTATTGCACGATGTGACTGTATGATGAACATTAGTGACAGGTGGTAACGTGAAAACCATGATATGCATGTCATGTATGGCATGATTTACATGCTATACTCCTGGTGCACTCGCGGCCATTTCGCTCGTTTGATATACACCAAAATTGGTATTGCGCGATGTGACTGTGTGACGAACATAAATGAGAGGTCTTAACATGCGAATCATGTTATGCATGCCATGCACGGTATAATTTACATGCCACTGTCATGGTGCGCTTCCGGTCGTTTTGTTAATTAGATATATACCAAAATTGGTATGGCATGACACGAGTACGTGATGAACATAAACGACAGGTCATGCATTGTATATACCAGAATATGCGTTTCATTGGCATGGTGTATACTAGGTTGTGCATGCATGCGTGCATGGCAAACATGCTATATATGGTGGACTAGATGTCATGGCATGAATGATTCCATTTGGCTCAAAGACAAACAAAGCGATATATGCAGCACTTTGCTGGCTGCTTCGCATTACATCGATTCCCACAGTAAGTGGGACCTGCCGATTTTTTTACCACCGAGCCACTATAGAAGGCTATATTCATATGAGATTTAATACTTCTCATCTTTAGGACAACACGAAGTGCACTTTGCAATGCGCTTGGACCACAGAGCGGCACCTACACTGATATGACTCTCGTGAACGGAAGGTACGACGACCACACATAGCATTCTTGACAAGTGCACTCACTGATCTTATTACTGTACATATACAGCCGATCAAGGCCAAATGCTTCTTTACATCGTGTTAGGCATACGTACGAGCGGTTAAAGTTGCATAAACACAACGGAACAAACCGCCTTTCGAGGACCTGAATGACGTATACGCGCACACGCAAACACAACGTGGCTAGCAGATGACGCATGGAGCAATCCACACTCACCGCCGCGCGCCCCGATCCAGGTGGCCGTGCCACACTAGGCGCGGTTCAGCCAGAAGCCGCCAGGCGGCGACTCTGTTCGATCTTGCGGCCAATAAAGTGGGGACAGACACAGCCGTTTTCTCTAGCCCTACGATAAACTGAGTCCACATCAACACATAGGCTGCACCTTCCTGTTCTTTAGGAATAAACCGTGCACGTAGTGTCATGGCTTCGGCACAACGGCTGTTATTATCTTAACGAAATGGGCTTCGTAATTCAAATAACCATACTGGTAACAGGGTGCCGCTTCGCTGGTACTAAAAGGAGTGACGTTCGCAGGATTTCATTTTCCCGTGTGGGAAGGGAGGGGGGAGGCGTGTAATAAAAAAAATAATAAAAAATACAGCGATATCAAAGGAGAAAAATAGCAAGGGGCACAAAATACAGTGAGACAAAAATAGCTTGAACAAGGAATCAACCAAATCCAAATCTTTTTCGTGACACCGTGGGCGTTCTTTACGTGATGTACCACTTTTGTTCATTTTTGTTTGTCCTTAGATGTATTTCAGAACGGTTGATTGACGTGGTGAGAGTCCTGGAAGTCACGTAAGCTTGGTGCCTGGCCTGCGGCAGAATAATGATCCGCAGCCACTATTTGATGGGAAGCAGAGTTCGTGGCCTAGGCGATGGCAGCAAATGCACCACGAATCCTGAATATGAAAAAGCGAAGCACGCTCGAAAATTCGGCTAAACATGAGCTGGGTGTAGTTGCATTTGTCAAGGCGTTTATTGACGGCGGGATTGACGGCGACGATGCACAACGACAGAACGCAGACTCGCACTCTCACGAGCACGGGCACGAGGGGCGTGCTCTCCGAGAAGAGGCGAAGAGGGCGAACCACTAGGAGGCGCTCGAGAGGACGACCCATTAGAGCGTTCCAATGCTTCTCTACAATTACCCCGGGTACGAAAAGGGAGCCGCCTGGAGACCTAACAGCTGGTCACTATGAGCGGGTCACGGTAGGGCTTGAGGCGCTCCACGTTGACAATGTCGCGCCCTCGACGGCGCATGTCCGAAGATGGTTCAATAGGTTCAATCAGGTAGTTGACTGGGGATGTGCGTTCGACGACACGGTAGGGGCCTTCGTATTTGGGTAGTAGTTAGGAAGAGAGGCCAGTTGCAGTGGTAGGAACCGAGAGCCATACGAGCACTCCAGGGAGGAACGTGGGTTCAGAAGTAGTGGTGCCATCGCGAATGCTCTTCTGCAGCTCTTGTTCTTGCGTCGTAAATGTCTTGGCAAGCTCCCGACACTCTTCAGCGAGCCTGGCTGTGTCAGAAATAGGCGCACACTCAGATGGATCCGGCCTATATGGAAGTATCGTGTCGATGGTGTGCGACGGGTGCTTTCCGTACAGTAAGAAGAAGGGTCATTCCACGCCAAACGTCCCAGACATTGCGCTCGACCCTCTCCAATTGTATTGTAAAAAATTGTGGACGTTCATATCAGTGCACTATTTGCCCTCGGAAAGTATTTTTTGGGAAAAAAATTTTTCTTGTCTGTTACAGTGATTTGAATTTTGCCGTAGTGGGTGAAACATAGGTTGCGAAAAAATACTCTAAAAAATACAATACTTTACGGAACGCCTTAAATATCTGCTGTTTACTTTAAAAGGAATGGCACTATCTTATTATCAACCATTGACGACCACTACTTTGTCTCACGATGTGCTTTGTGGTGAAGCAATGCTGCAATTTGCGCCCATTTTGATTATTTTTTAAAAATTCTACGAATATTACAGACAAAATAGGACTATATCACATGGCTGGATAGTTGGCAGTAAGCGTGTCAAAAAAGTATTGAAGTCGATGACCGAGTAGTTTCGAAGTGGAAGGGGCGCAAACATTGAAAAATGTGTGAAATGCTCCACGTTCAGGCACATATAGAGTGGTGATGCAGTCCAAGTAAAAATGCACGCTTGGTCTCATTGGGAAGAGTAAACAAAGGAGATTTATTTGTGAAAGTTTCATCGGAGTGTTTTTTGGTTTTGGCGAGAAATAAAAATTTATGTTGAGCGTTCGCGGCGTGCCTGGGCGCGGGCCCGTAAGTCCGCTTCACTGCGCCGCCACTGTTCCTTGGGGCAACGGAAGTATGCAGCGCCCACGCGGGTGGCACGATCGTGTGCTGCTGTGAGTTTTCACGTTGCTGAAAACTTGCAAACAGTGTATATGGCCGGCAGAATGTTTCGGAAGGGCACTAAAGGCTGCCGGTTAGTAGTCGGAGCAGAGCACGATTTCATTGCCACGTCACTGCATCCACACGTACGACAGGCGCAGAGCTTGGGTTGTGTTTTGCGGAGGTTGCAGTTCTTACTTCCGTTGCTGACGTATGGTCTTCGCCACTTGAAATGCCTGTGTTGCTGAGTAGGTGGTGAGCCCGGCATTAAGAGTGGTCAATGATGATGGTACGAAAAGGTGAAACGTCCGCGTGCCTTTGAGGGAGATTGTAGACTGAAACCTTGCTGAGAGCTCAACTTTCTGCCACGCTGCATGCGATGCTTTCATCTTAGTAATCGCCTTGCGATTACTAAGCGAAGGCGATAGACATTTAAAAGGACGAAGCCGCCTTAAAGGCGGCTTCGTCCTTTTGTATATTTATCGCTTTCGGTTTCCGTTGTACAGGCTCTCCGTCTAAAATATGACGCGATAGCAGTATACTCACCATTCGCAATGTTTATCTTACGCACTGCCAAGGGATGCGGCCGAAAGACGAACCTTCGAGTGCCGCGTGCTCGCTCGGCGACGTGATCACCGGAGCAAAGTTCACCTCTGCCGAAGATCCGAGCGCAAGAATACGTAGCACCATTCGGCTCCGAGGCACGAATGGCGCGAGTCAAGTTAAAGCGAGCTGCCCATAAAAAAGAACTATAAGTGTATTCCCGGTGCCTGTTAGCCACTTTTATTATATAATAATATATTTTAAACGAACCATCACTCGTTTTCCCTGACACTTCGTCGGCGGCACTGCGGAAAGCCGAAGAATGCGTGTCGAAACGTGAAAACTCACAGCAGCACACGATCGGGCCACCCGCGTGGGCGCTGCATACTTCCGTTGCCCCAAGGAACAGTGACGGCGCAGTGAAGCGGACTTACGGGCCCGCGCCCAGGCACGCCGCGAACGCTCCACATAAATTTTTGTTTCTCGCCAAAAACAAAAAACACTCCGATGAAACTTTCACAAATAAATCTCCTTTGTTTACTCTTCCCAACAAGACCAAGCGTGCATTTTTACTTGGACTGCATCACCACTCCACATGTGCCTGAACGTGGAGCATTTCACACATTTTTCAATGTTTGCGCCCCTTCCACTTCGAAACTACTCGGTCATCAACTTCAATACTTTTTTGACACGCTTACTGCCAACTATCCAGCCATGTGATATAGTCCTATTTTGTCTGTAATATTCGTGGAATGTTTAAAAAATTATCAAACTGGGCGCAGAATTGCAGCATTGCTTCACCACAAAGCACATCGTGAGACAAAGTAGTGGTCGTCAATGGGTGATGATGTGATAGTGCTATTCCTTTTCAAGTAAACAGCAGATATTTAAGGCGTTCAGTAAAGTATTGTATTTTTTAGAGTATTTTTTCGCAACCTATGTTTCACCCACTACGGCAAAATTCAAATCACTGTAACAGACAAGAAAATTTTTTTTTCCAAAAAATACTTTCCGAGGGCAAATAGTGCACTGATATGAACGTCCACAATTTTTTACAATACAATTGGAGAGGGTCGAGCGCAATGTCTGGGACGTTTGGCGTGGAATGACCCAGAACGGTGAAAAACCAGTAGTGCTCTGAGGGGCGGTGTTATAGGCGTAGGTGACGAAGGGCAGAATCGAATCCCAATTTGTGTGATCGGCGGCATGTCGCCGAGCGTGCGGTTAAAGCGTTCGGTGAGGCCATTCGTCTGCGGGTGGTAAGCAGTAGTTTTGCGGTGAACAACGTTGCACTCTTTGAGGATGGCTTCGACGACCTCCGACAGGAAGACACGGCCTCGATCGCTGAGCAGCTCCTGGGGTGGACCGTGGCGCAGCATGAACCGGTGGAGCAGGAAGGAGGCTACATCGCGCGCTGTAGCCGCTGGGAGGGCGGCAGTTTCGGCGTATCGCGTAAGGTGGTCTACAGCGACGATGGCCCAGCGGTTACCAGCCGACGTCAGAGGAAGTGGCTCATACAAATCGATGCCAACGCGCCCAAACGGCCGGTCAGGGCAAGGTAAAGGTTGTAGACCTGCTGGTGTCTGGTGCGTTGAAAGTTTTGCGGCGCTGACAATCGATGCAGGAGCGAACGAATTTCTGCACGTAGCGGTACATCCCTCGCCAAAAGTACTATTGGCGAATGCGGTGGTATGTTTTCGATACCCCAGAGTGCGTACACTGCGGATCAGCGTGGAACGATTCGCATATGTCAGAACGGAGACTGCGGGAGATTACTAGTAGCCACTGGCGGCCGTCGGCGTTGTAATTGCGTCGGTGAAGGAGGTCGTCGAGAATGGCGAAATGATGGGCTTTACTACGCAACGCTCGAGTGGATGGTGTTGCCGATGGATCAGTGAGCAAGTGTATCAGTGAAGCGATCCACTGATCCTTGCGCTGTTCGGTAGCGATGGTGTGAATGTCGATGGAAGAAACGGCATGGTGAGACATTGAGCTGTGGGTATTGTCGTCAGGCAAGGGGGAGCGCGAGAGTGCGTCGGCGTCAGCATGCTGGCGTCCGTTGCGGTACAGCACGCGGATGTCGTAGTCCTGTAGCCGAAGTGCCCAGCAGGCGAGGCGGCCTGATGGATCCTTCAATGATGACAACCAGCATAGTGCATGGTGGTCGGTGATGACATCAAATGGGCGACCATACAAATAAGGTCGGAACTTCGTAAGGGCCCAGATGATCGCCAGGCATTCCTGTTCGGTGACGGTGTAATTGGTCTCGGCTTTGATAAGCGTACGACTTGCATATGCCACGACATATTCAGGGAACCCTGTCTTGCGCTGCGCAAGGACAGCGCCAAGGCCAACACCGCTGGCGTCTGTGTGTACCTCTGTAGGGGCTGTAGGGTCGTAGTGGCGTAGTATGGGAGGCGACGTCAACAAACGACGGAGCTTCGCGAAAGCTTCGTCGCACTCTGACGACCACGAATTGAGCGGCCCATTACTGCCGAGGAGCTTCGTCAGCGGCGATATGATAGTCGCGAAGTTTCGAATGAAGCGCCAAAAGTAGGAACACAGTCCTACGAAACTGCGCAGTTCCTTGACGGACGTAGGTTTGGGGAACTCGGTCACGGCCCGAAGCTTGGCTGGATCGTTGAGAATACCGTCCTTGGACACGGCGTAACCGAGTATTGTCAGCAGCCGTGCTGCAAATCGGCACTTCTGTAGGTTCAGTTGCAGACCGGCCTCGCTCAAACGCGTGAAAACATGCCGCAGGCGTTGAAGATGCGTGGAGAAGTCCGGAGAGAAAACAACGACGTCGTCGAGGTAGCATAAGCATGTGTGCCATTTCAGGTTGCGCAGAACGGTATCTATCATGCGCTCAAAGGTGGCGGGCGCATTACTTTCGACAGTGGTTATTGTCGGCTGCAGACTGGGAAACTAACAAGTCAGGCAAAGTTTTGCTTGAGCGCACCAATAACGTAATATTATAATAAAATTTGTCCTACGATTCTGCTCTGACGATTGTCCTCTGTGTGTTATGACCACGCACTGTAGGCTACCTGCGGTGCGGGCTGCCTATTCCACGCTTGTGTGTCTTGCGCTCGAGCATTGCAGAGGAGGCTATCGCTCACCTGGGGCTCTATAATATTACAGCAATCTGTCATGATTTTATTTTGTTCTGCCTGGCGTGAAATTTAAGTAATCCGCGACGCATATATGGGCGGGAGCCAGTAAACGTGTTATAGCCCACTCAAACGCTGTCCTTTTTCAGGAAATTCAGTTTCTTTCTTTGAAAACGAAGAGCATCGCCACTGCTCCATATTCAAGCTGCTGTGACTTGATGAGTGTGCAGAAGTTTCCAGTATTTTAGTTCTGCCTAGGCAGGACAGCTAAAATAGATTCCCGCTTTAGTCTCCGATTAGCCTGCTTCACTTGGCTTATCATATGGTCACCTGCAGCGATCGTGGCGGCTTGTAACAAGGCAGTGGACTCGAGCACATTGAGAAGCCCAGCTTTCAAGTTTGCCCCGTTACTTCATCTACCTCACCAGGGAGATGATCAGCATCCACGGTTTTCTGGGCTAAGAAGGCAGCCTACCTTTGTGTCTGTTCCTAATAATGTTTATTTCTCTATCTACCCCTTTGTTAGCAACGACGAGTTTCCAGAAAGTTGTACTCGCGCAAAATCAACTCATCATCGTTATACTACAACAGAAAGTATCTATTATACACATATGAATCCAATGTGATTGGCGGGCAGCCTTCTTAAAGGGCCCCTGACAGCCGATTTTTTGTTTGTGACATTTATGTTGCAATAAGTGGGTCTATGTCTTGTAATAACGGAATGACACCGCAAATGCTCCTACGTGATGTCTAATTAATCCTAGAAGCGTTAATTATGGTCATTTTAGTGTAGGTTCAAAACGCGCGCCGAAAGAGGATAAGAAACTAGCGACGCGCCGCGGCGGTCTCAGTATTGGGTGACGTCAGCCACACGCTTGTTGAGCTGCCGGTTGGAGAAGTTCATCTGCTCGTCGAGCACGTGGTAGACGATGTCATCGCTGTCAGACGCCGATTCGTGGCCCTACTCATCGTCTAACGAGTCCGACGACGGTTCGCAAGTGGCAGACGCTGAGGTTGCGAATGTTTTGAACGGAGGAGCCTGGCAATGCAGCGGCTGAAACCGAACGCGTCCCCTCGCCGCAAGGATCGCGGCTGCACTTTTTTCTAGCGCTCCGATGCGTTCGCCTATAGTGGACTCACTATGCGTTGCTCTTTTTGTTGCCACCCGGCAGTTATTATTTTTTTTTTACGAGCGTCTAGTGCTGACAGCACTGCTTGGCGCCGCCGCTGAAGAACGGTGAGACGCCGTGAGCTGGTGTATCACTGGCGTCTGAAATATGGTTGCTGCGCCTTAGTCGAAGCAGCTGTAGTGAAATATAAAGAAAAACGTAACAGTATGATAATAAATTATAACGATTCCAGTTCACTACAGACGCCGCTTAGACACCGCAGTTGTACGTCCTCACCAGAAAGCGCTTTAATTTTTCTTTCTTCTAATGTGTTGACATGCAAATAATAAGGACGAAAATTATCATCCCCGATCTCACGCACTCGCCGCGTGCAAGTTACTTAAAATTAGAATGAAATTATTCTCAATCGCGGGTACCATAAGCGTGCGCAGGGTTGCCCTTCAGGGGGGGCGAAGGTTCGTCGCAGCGCCCCCCCTCCCTATATGTCAATGTATGCGGCTGCCTTTGCGCCCCCCCTATCGCCCCCCCTACAATGTATAGGGCTGACTTTGCGCCCCCCCTTCTCGCCCCCTTTGCCCCCCCCTGCGCACGCCTATGGCGGGTACCATTACGTGTGTAAGTTGTTTCAACGTCCTGAAACAGCCGAGTACGATATTCATTGGAAGTTAGTCGAGGCGAACGGCATACACGTTCTCTGTTAAACGCGTTACACAGTTTTATTTGGGCATCCGCAGCAGCTGTGCGGACGCAGCCTGCCAGCCATTCCCAATGACAGGCTGCGTCCACATATATGTAGTGGGCGCTCAACTGAAACTGTCTATTAATGCACGGCACCGCTACAACGACGCGGAACGTGGAGAAATGCACACAAGAAACGCGCGCAAGCGCCTACAGCAGAAGGTATAGTGTACTAGAACTATAGCAGAAGGGGCGGTGCGACTAGAAAAAGTTGCACTGGCGCCACCTGGATTTTTCTTCGCCAAGAGGAACGCCTGAACCCTCCCGTTCGCGCCACTAGGAAGTTAGTTCTAGTTCACTATAACCACAGTGCACCGCACGTATTTCTGTCTGTGACGTTGACAATACTTGCTTTACCTCTGCAACGTCGCAAGGGGCCTACATCTACGTCATACTAGTGGTTATGTTGATAGGAGTTCAAAGTTCAAATGAGCACTCAGGTGCGAGGGTTTTAAACCAAATTAAAATATCTTAAAGGCAACGCTCGTCACTCACAATCGGTCAGAAGTGCCCCCGCATGCAGGCAACACAAGCATCTCGCGTTTCCATATTCGGTGTCAGGGGTCCTTTAAATTACGTTCAGGAAGAGACACTGTCTGGTTATTCCGAAAAAAAAAATGAGTTATTGTTCAGCGCAGTAATATGCTGCTTATTGTGCACACTTCATATTAACGTCGCGAGTTTTCGCAGACTTGTGACGTCGCATAACACGGAGGCGATTTTACGGCACATTGAAAATTTTTGACGAATAGCGAAGAACCAATGACAAACAATGCACCGTATTGAAAATAGTTCATTATTATTTTTTGCGCAGTCATGAGTACGTGGTAACTACGCGGTGGATCATTACGCGTCATTTGTTGCGTTGTTTTACGAGCAGGTGCTGTGAGCATAACCCAGAAAAGTTCGACCAGTCATTAACAGCTACTGAGCTATACGGAAGGAAACGATGCGGTGTAGTTTAACGTTATAATTTTTTCAACGAAACTTTGTGCTTACAGAGTTTACGTAGGCTATTTACTTGGAGGAACCGGAGGGGAAGTGTACAGGGCCACTTCACCGATTTTTCGTCCACCCCCCCACTCAAGCTGGGAAAAGTAGGAGGGCAAGGAACGACACCTAGTATATAAATTCGTAGTCATTTATATTCTCATAACTATACACAATCAGCTCAATGTGGTTGGCTTAAGTATTAATCGACTGAACTTGGTCTTCTTATTAAGAAGGACTATATTAGAGGGCTCTAACAGTAAAGAAATTGGCACTCCGCTTATCCTGAAGACTTCTGCGAAGTACCTTGCTTTGTCGGCCACATGTTTTGTTTAATAAGTGAGAATTTAAGGTACTAGAGTCATAGCACGTTCTTCATACTCATCGTATCTACAACGCCAAACTAAGACTGAGAAGTTTGCTATTGAATTGCTCAGATGATCAGGTTAAATTTGCGTGTACTTTTTAAACTTCACGGTAATATTTCCAAAATGTTATTAAACACTGCTGTGTTGTCGCGGTATAGAGCGGCTAAGCCAGCACAATCTGTTTGTGCAGATTCTTCCTTGATTTAAAACAAACAGTTTTGAAAAGCAAGTCATCTGATCAGCTCTGTGAATATAAAGAATCGCCTCAAATCAAATATATATATATATATATATACGCACACATGTACGGAGGACAGAGTCACCAACGCCAGCGCCCCCCCCCCCCTCGCGAACGAGTTGGTACGCCACTGACTGGAGGCGGTTGGTGGTATTCAGGAATGACCTCTGCGATTTCCTGCTGTATCACTCGGCGGAGAGGAGGCAGAAGTGTAGGTGGCGGCTGGTCAACATGCTGCGGTGGAGCGAAAGCCAGTAGAGAGACCTGGCGGACAATTTCCTCACGCACGAACGACTTGATTTCGGCGAGCAAGGTCGAGTGGTCGGAAATGGCCGACAAGCCCGCGAGATCAGCATCGCGTGATGGCGGTCGACGGGTCATCAAGCGCTGCCGGCGCAGCTCCTCGTAGCTTTGGCACAGCGTGATGACCTCTGCCACTGTGCGAGGGTTTTTGGCCAGCAGCATGGTGAAGGCATCGTCGTCGATGCCTTTCATAACATTTCTGATTCTGTCAGACTCCGGCATGCTCGCGTCGGCTTTTTGGCACAAGTCAAGGATGTCTTCAATGTAGCTCGTGAACGATTCACCGGCCTGTTGTGCCCGTTCACGTAACCGCTGTTCGGCTTGCAGCTTACGGACGGCAGGGCGGCCAAACACGTCGACGATGGCGGTCTTGAAATCGGACCACGTCGGGAAATCGGATGCATGGTTGTTGTACCACATGCCCGCCACACCCGCGAGGTAGAAAACCAAGTTGCTCAGCTTGCCTGCTTCGTCCCATTTATTGGGGACACTCACCCGTTCGTAAATCGCGAGCCAGTCCTCCACGTCGGTGCCATCCGCGCCGGTGAAGACAGGAGGGTCGCGGATGCGGGGGACACCGGGACAAGCGGTCGGAGCAGGATGCGGCGTCTTGCGGCATGGTAGATGGCACGGTACGGGATCGAAGCTCCAGGGGCATCGAATGGAGACCGAAGTTGTGGTGACGGTACAGCACTCTCCACCACTTTGTTAAGGCGTTTATTGACGGCGGGATTGACGGCGACGATGCACAACGACAGAGCGCAGACTCTCACGAGCACGAGCACGAGCACGAGGGGCGTGCTCTCCGAGAAGAGGCGAAGAGGGCGACCCACTAGGAGGCGCTCGAGAGGAGACGATAGACGGCGCTGCGGCAGTGGAGTGCGGCGGTGGGTCGCTGCGAGGTTCTGCTAGAGGACGGACGTGTTTTTCGTCGGCTCCGGAATGACAGCGTCAGATAAGTTTTTTTTTTTTTTTTGCATGATTCGAGCTTGTTTTTTTAGTTATATGAGTGCATAAGCCACTAGATTGAAGCTTTGAAGCATAATAGGGCTTACAATTTTGTACTGTTTCCTGTGTGACAGTCGCCTGGGTTTTTTTTTTTTCCGTTCGGTCACCACGTGTCTGAAAGGCACACATGTGCTTTGAAGTATAGCATACTTGCGGAGTTCTGTGATACCATTTGACTTTAAGTGTATATAATCCGCCGTGTGAACGATCTAGCCATGGTCAAAAAGACCGTAAAGTGTTCAGGGTGCGGAATGGGATGGAAAATAGAGGTTTGTACGGATGAGAAGACAGAGGGAGCTGACGCCAAGTGTAAGCAATGCGAGTTAGAGGCCCAGGTAGCACACAAGGTCTCGAAAACGTTTTTTTTAGGGATGAAACGGATAAAACGGATTCTAAACCAATTTCGACGTTTTAAAAACGTCATAGAAAATGCGTATTATATCCGTTTTTGATAACGTCTAGAAAACGCATTTTTTAAGACCATTTTGGTCTGGAACGTATATTTGAAGACGTTTGTTCGATTCTAAACCAATTTCGACGTTTTAAAAACGTCACAGAAAATCCGTATTATATCCGTTTTTGATAACGTCTAGAAAACGCATTTGTTAAGACCATTTTGGTCTGCAACGTATATTTGAAGACGTCTGTTCGATTCTAAACCAATTTCGACGTTTTAGAAACGTCACAGAAAATCCGTATTATATCCGTTTTTGATAACGTCTAGAAAACGTATTTTTTAAAACCATTTTGGTCTGGAACGTATATGTCAAGACGTTTGTTCGATCCTAAACCAATTTCGACGTTTTAAAAACGTCTTGTTTGTGACGTCTAGAAGACGCACTTTATAAGACGTTTTGTCGCCCAGCAGTGGACCGCGCGCCACTTGGCCCATGCATGCATGGGCATGCATGGACCACCGCGAATTGAAATTTGAACTCGAGCCTGCGCACGCCATCTCTCATTGCGATGAAGAAAGTAGCGCGCAAAAGGATAAAGGCGTATGGTGTCTACATTGCATCAGCAGTAATGAAGACTTCAAAGTTCGTTAACCAGTAAACTTTACGTCATTTGCTGTAATTTACTCGCAGCGATAACCGTCTAACTTCCGCACGAAGGCCTTAGCGCTGACTGTATCCAACCGCGCGGCCGTTGCTTCTGCAATGTCAGTTAAGTTCGCCGATTTCGCATGGGCGGTCGAGCTCACCGGTCATGCACTCTTTTGCTATATTTCGTGCTTGTGTCGTGGTTCGTGGAGGCTATAAACGCACCTGTGAAGAAACTACTTCGCTGCGTGTTAAACTTGTGGACCCGAATGCAAGTATGTCTCTGTGGAGCGACTGTTACGCTGACTGACGGTTAGAGTCCCGTATGATTCTCTGCGGAAATATTCACTCATCAGCTTGCGCGCGGGACGCTCTCGCAACTTCCTTTCTTCTATGCTCGAGGGACGGGCGTGGTTACTTTGATGTGCGATTAGTTTTCTGTGGATTTGCGGATACTGTAAACCACGGGCTTCTGTCATTTTTGAAGGTAAGTTCATTTTTACTGCATTTGCGCTCAGTATTTCAGAACTATGGCAAATGAAAAAGCGTGTTCCGTTGCATCACGGGCTGCATGTGCGACATGTTTCAGCAGTACGTTACTGCGGAATTTATTCAGCATACATGGTAAAGCTCTCTAAACGTAAATGCACGTCGTGGTTTCTGTTCATGCTCGAGCGAACATCGGCGAAAACCATATTTATATTTGTTAACCTAATTTCAGTAAAATGACTGTCTTTTCTTGGCCGCTTGATGAGTTTCAAGATACACATTAGCTTAAGCTATGTGTGCCGCGTAAGAAGCAGTTTTAGAATAGGGTACGCAAAGATAGCGTTCGTTGGGCGCATACGCTATTTCCGCCACTTAACGTGAGTACGCAAGAGGATGGCGTACGACGCATGCGGAGTAGCCACTTTTGCAATGGCGATGAACGAACGCAGAGCTTCGCGCACCCAATTTTAAAACTGCATTGTTGGAAGTTACGGCATGTGTCATCTGTTTTATTGTGTCACTGAAGTTTGTGGATGAGAGAATCTTTGCAGCGACAGCGTACTGGTTCATGGTTCCTTCCACAGTACTATAGTCGGGTACAACTTTAGAAAAAAGCGGCATTTGCACCTCAAAGGCGGATGCACACGCGCTTCCACCAATGGGCGCGCGCTCTAGACTGACGTCACGAGCCGGACGGCCGGTGCCTCCGCTCAAGGAGAAGAAGCGGGACTATTTCTTTGCCGCGGAGGCAATCGGCTGCCGCGCTTCGGTCATATGGGCGGGGCCTCTCCTTTTTTCTAAAGTTGTACCCGACTATAGCTACATGTAACGAGAGGCTGGGCACGCTTTTCTGTTAGTTGCGAATTTCTGAGGGCATGAGAGTCAAAGACGCGTTTCACGGGGAGGAGTTCGGCATTTTTTCTCAGTGCTGCCTTGACTATCTCGATGCGCTTTCTGACTTGTGATTTGTTTCCCCTACTCTGTTAACCTCCTCCTTTCTCGGTAAAGCCTGCAGCTATTAGCAGAACCAAGAGGTTCTCTTGCGCGTCTCTTGTGCCTGGTGAAATATAGCAGGCTCGCTCTCTGTCGCCGTACGGTGATATCGAGTTTTCATCTTTTCACACCGTCCTATAGGTATAATAACAAATACTGAAATGATCTTTTCTCCTATTTATTGCAGATGGTATTTGCCCTAGATGTTTAGAAACAAAGGCTACACCAACTAAATTATTACATTTCTTCTTTTTGATGGGCTGACTGACAGGTTTTAGTATGAAAAAAGATGGAC
Organism: Rhipicephalus sanguineus; assembly: GCF_013339695.2. NCBI lineage: Eukaryota > Metazoa > Arthropoda > Arachnida > Ixodida > Ixodidae > Rhipicephalus > Rhipicephalus sanguineus. Next base: position 165,389,537 of record NC_051183.1, read on the forward strand.
GTCAAGAGATTGACATTTTTCTCTTTCCCGTGGAAACTTTCAAAAACAAAAGGTCACAGTTTGTAAAGCAGTTAACCTTTTTGAGCGTCTGTGTTTGTCGGCATCTTCAAGAAACCGAACTAGGGCTATTGTGCTAAAATATCTTTGACGTGAAACGCTGCCCCATGCTGCTAATGGCACAACTTTCGTGTGTATGCTATTTGTAGTGTTCTTTGCAGACTTCCGGATGTGCCTAGTGATTTCCATCAAGTACCTGTCGTGAAGCCATGTGTTCAGACTGACTTGCCACACATTGTGATATTTTGACACTGAGCAATGTGATGTACTAAGTGCAATACCCTGATCTGCCTCTGACAATCCTGAGTTTACAGCTGTGTGCTTTTTGAGTAAAAAATGGGGAAGAGTCCCAATTTATTTAGCTGATGTGTCTTATCATTATATTAATTTGTTCTTTTAGCCTGACATTTTCTAATACTGGGCATCATAAAAGAAAGATGTTTTTTTATCAGGCTGGCATTTTCATATTCCTAATTTTTATTTATTCATTTTAGTAAGTGGCTCATTCATTGTAATTTTTGTGGTCGTTTGGATTAGTTTTCTGTTCATACATTTTGTTTTCGCGCTACAATTGGTTTAGTTGTACTTTTTGTTATATGTCGCTGTAATTTACAGTGTTCATATTTTCTGCTAGCCATGGCACATTTAAGCTTAACTGTGTGCTCTCTAGGGATGTCAGACCATGATTTCTGGGATAAGTTTTGTACGCTGCATTTCGAAGCCTGAAACCGTTACAATTCTTTAGTGGGCGCCGTTTGAAACACGGATGCTGCATCCACAAATATTTTTAGCTAACGTCTAAAATGGCGCCTTTTGTTCCCAACGTCTAGTCTTACTTCTGTGATGATGCCAGAGTTTTTTGCCAACATTTTTTCAGTGAGAAATGTTCCAACAGAAGCATGTTGTAAGAACGTTCCTAAAAGTTTCGTTTTGTGAGCAATACACTTCAGCAACAGTGATTTTGCTAGCATTTTACGTTCTTCTTTCATTACGCATTCTTGGCTGGGTGGGCCAAATATTATTTTGCAGTTTTGTTTTGGTATTAGTGATTTCGACACATTGGAGTTGATTTCCTCTAACTGTGGTCTTAAGTAGCGCTCTGAACGATTGTTTTGAAACGAAGGGAGACACACACCAGGTGCTTGATTCATGCCTCCTTGCCTGCTTTGAATGCTGTGTTGGAGCAAGATGGCGAGTTGGGCCCGTTGGTTTACGTTCATGTTTGGAAAATTAGGTTGAAGCACACTGGAAAAAAAACGTGGACAGTAGAAGTGGACAGGAGTAAGCGCTGCCCTGTCCATTTCTACTGTCCACGTCTTTTTGTTGTGTTGCTGTGGCTCGGTGTAGGGTCTTCTAACTCATTCCCCTATCGGATTGGTAGGGCAGATTCATCAATGTGCGATAACTGCAACTGTGTGGAGACTTTCGATCATCATTTGTGCCGCTGTATGCTATTTTAAACACATCGCCGGACTCTCCAGTGTGCCAGTGTGCCTTCAGGAGATTTGACGGTCGGCCTTTTCCCGAAGGAAAGGTCTTGGGAGTCTGTCTTCATAGCACATCAGCCAAGAAAACCATACGAGCCCTCCTGCAGCACTTCAAGGCAACAAAATTGAGTGACCACCTGTGATACACTCCTCTGTGTGTGTGTTGTGAAATGTGTCTCTTTCTCTCTATTTTTACTCCCTCATTCTCCTCCCATGAGTAGGGTAGCAAACTGGACGCTAGTTAACCTTCCTGCCTATCCTCTGTTCCTTCTCTCTCTCTCCTTCCTACAAGAAAAACGTTCAGCGGAAGATGAAGCGTTGAGGAAACGTTTCATCATGAATGCTTGTCTTCGTCAGGGCCCTGACAGCAGGGGCGTAGCCAAGGGGGGGGGGGTTCAAACCTCCCCCGAAAATTTTCAATTTTGCTCGCGTTTATATACACGGACACATACAAACGCACGCACGAACATACATAAAGTATGGTTGAACACCCCCCCCCCCCCGAAAAAAAATTCTGGCTACGTCCCTGCCTGACGGAAACTAGTCCCCTTGTCGAGTCGTTGGCTTCAGCGACATTCCCTTTTCGACAATTTCTCTTCACTTCATCCTTGCGTTTGAATAAGTAAAGCTAATGAGACGACGCTTACATATTGCAGAATGGCTGTGCCAGATCCTAAATTTTGTCATATTGCGCTGTTAGTTGTTTGACAACAATTCTGCGAATGATGAATCGTGCAACAAAAAGTGTTCTTGAAGGTTGGATACTATATAGCTGCAATTTAATTACCGCGATATTTTGCGTTCTTTTGCCGCTTCTGAATAATGTTATATAGTCGCATGCTATATCTCATTTCGTGGTTTTTACGTTTCTATGCTGTACATGAGTCGTTGCCGTTTTACATAATAAATGATGACATGACCACTTTTGTCTGTGAATCGACTGAGCTCTCACTCTGTAATAGTAATTACCGAATAAAGTAACTGTAATTACTATAACAGAGAGGGCTTCCTAAAAACGTGCACTATTGTAATTGCATGCACAAAAAATTACACCATCTCCCGCTAAAGGGGACCATGAGGCGATGCGAAGCCGGAGCACTTGCACGATCGCGTTCCGTTGGCGTTCGTTGGGCATGCTACCGACCTCGCGTCGTGGAACGCGAAGAGGGACGCTACGCGCGTCGTATCTTCCATCTATCCTGGCCGTTAATTCTCACAGGGCGAGTGGGGAACGCGGTCGACAGGCGGGCGAGAGGGGGCAGCGTAGAAGAGGAGAGAGAAGGGGAGGGGACGCGCATGCGCTCGATCTCATCGCGGCGTTGCGCAGGAGAGAATTTCGGCATGTCTAGCCCGCGTTTCAGAGGAAGAGTGGAAAGGGGGAGGGGAGAGGGAATGTGGAGAGGGAAAGTGGGGAGGGGAAGGTGCGAGGAAAAGTGGGGAGGGAAAGTGGTGAGGGGAAGGGGAGAGGGAAAGTGGAGAGGGGAAGGTGAGAGGGAAAGTGGAGAGGGGAAGGGGAGAGGGTGAGTAGAGGGGAGGTGTGTGGAGAGGGTATGCGCATGCGCAGTAAGGGTGGTCACGCCGCACACCACCACCACCACCACCACCACCGGATTGAGCTCCGCCTTAAGATACTTCGCATCTAAAACAAAACAGCTAAAAGAAAAGAGATCCTGCATGACGTCTTAAAAACGTTTAGAAAACGTCTTTTCAAAGACGATGCAATGGGATATTTTTATTGTAAAAATGGGATGTTTTGCGACGTTTTTAAAACGTTTTCTAGATCGTCTTAAAAACGTTTAGAAAACGTCTTTTCAAAGACGATGCAATGGGATATTTTTATCTGTTTTAAAAATGGGATTTTTTGCGACGTTTTTAAAACGTTTTTAAAACGTTTTCTAGATCGTCTTAAAAACGTTTTTTAGATCGTCTTAAAAACGTTTTCTAGATGGTCTTAAAAACGGATTCTAGCCGGACATTAGACGAGATATAAAACGTTTTCTAGACCTTTCGCTTCTTTTCCGTGACGTTTTGTAAACGTTTTTTTCGTCTCGGATAAACGTTTATAAAACGTCAATTATCCGTTTTGTGCTACCTGGGGGCGAAAATGGAAATAATGATGGCTGCCCAGAATAAGCTCATGGTAAGAATCGCCGAGCTGGAGATTGCGTTGGCGACAGAGCGGGAAAAAACGATGGCTATGGGGGAGAGGCTTAGGTCAGCCGAGGAGGGGTTAGCAAAGGTGGTCATGGTAAGCAAAGAAGCAAGCGACAGCGGGAACAGCGGGGCATCGACCCCCACAGTGGTAGACTCGAAGGTGGAAACAGGTTTGGAAAAGACAGGTGCAAGGGTCACAGGACCCAGCTTCCGCGAAGTAGTTTTGGGAAGGGGAGGGGACAAAGCAGAAGTGGCACGCGCTAGTAACCGAGGCAGTGGCCAGGTGCGGGACGGTCCAGCAGAAGAGTCGGAGCACGTGATAATCGCCGGGGACTCGAATTTAGTTAGATGCGAAGAAGCAGTCAAGGAAAGGGTGAGAGGCGACAAACGAGTTTTAATAGGGAAGTTCCCGGGACATAGGCTGGGATCAGTGATGAGACAAGCTAGCGCAAAACTCGCAACTAAGGCTAATGGACGTAACCTCGTGATAATCGCGGGAGGTCTAAACGACGTCTTGAATGAAGAATCAGCCGAACTAGCGACCACATTGGCGAAAGGGGTCGAGGACATGCGCGCCATTTCCTCTCAGGTGCAGATAGTGGTATGCACAATACCGGAAGTACCAGTGAGAAATATCAACTTGCAAAGAGCGGTTGTCGACGCAAACAAAGAGATATGGCGAATTAGTCGAGAGAAGGGCTTCGAGGTAGTGGATATAAACACGGAGGTGCACAGGTGGGGCGGTTTCCAAAGAGACAGAATTCACTTCGATAAGAGGCTTGGTCATGAGGTGGGCTGGCGACTGGCAGGACGCGCAGTAGCTTTTTTGGGGGGCACGCGGGCCCTTCGGTGCCCACGGTAGCTTGTAATGAGGAAAACAACCAGGGGGACTATTTGACAGGCAGTATAGCGAAAAACCAGAGAAAAGGTAAAAGAAGGGAGAAGGCGCGTGTTGCAATTAGTTACATAAACATGCAGGGTGGCAGAAAAAAGGCAAAATGGTTAGAGATTGAGGAGCAGTTAAGCAAGGAACAGATAGGTGTTTATGCGGTTACAGAAACACACCTTAGAGACTTGGAAGAGCCACCACATATTGACAATTATATTTGGGAAGGATGTAACAGGATCACCTCAGAAAGGAGAGGTGGGGGTGTTGGAATGCTAATTCATAGCAGAACAAAATTGGACAGAGTGAAACAAACGTGTTCAGAGCACATGTGGGTTTCGGGCACAGTAGGTGGAAAGAAAACGTGGCTAGGTGTAGCTTACTTGTGGACAGGCAATAACTGCAGAGAAAAGAATCTGGAGATAGTGAAATGCATAAGCACCAATATTAAAGAATTTGGTCATGATGCCGAAATAATCCTTCTAGGGGACATGAACGCTCACATTCATGACCTTGACGGATATTCAGACACCAATGGCAAGTTATTGCTAGGTCTCTGCGAGCAACGTAGTCTTGAGATAGTTAACGTGGGGCCTAAGTGTGAGGGGCAGATCACGTGGGAAGTCGGAAACCGGCAATCGAGCATTGATTATTGTCTCATGACAGAAGGAATATATGATAAACTTAGAGAGATGAGAATAGACGAGGAAGGCATTAACAGCTTGGGTAGTGATCATAAACGCATAATATTACAAATGGGATATAAAACTGAAAATAAGAACATAGAATCAAAGTTTGGCAGCTTGTATCTAAATGACAAACAAATAACAAATATAGCCGCAAGAGTCGAGGAAAAAGTAGACGAACTACCAGGCAAAGACTGGAAGTATAGTGAGCTGCTACATGTAATCACGACAGAAATGGAAAAAGAGAAGAAAACTACTTGTTGGAAAGGAAAGAGAAAGCCAAAAAGTTGGTGGAACAAAGAAATCCGGGAGGCGATCGAGAAGCGACGTGAGGCATCACGGGAGCACAGACAAGCAAAAAAGGAGAAGCGGCCACAGGACGAAGTCAACCAAATATGGGAAATATATTTAGAGCAAAAATCCATTGTGCAGAAATTAGTCGAGGCAAAAATTAAAGGTGAAAGTGAACGCTGGATGACAGAGATTCGCGAAAAGAAGTCGGCCGCGCCTAGGATATTTTGGAGCCACCTAAAAGCGCTGGGTAGGAAGTCTGTCACAATGCAACAACATATGGTAGATGAAGGAGGAAATCAATTGGAAGGGTATGAAGCGCTAGGTTACATCCGAAAGATAACAGCTGATTCGTTTAAAAAGGTCGTCCAGGGGATTCCCCCAGTGAGTAAAAGTACGCAAAGGAGTGCAACCGACGAAGATGTAGTACTAGAGAATTTCAATTGGAAGAAGGCCGAAGGAAAAATTCCTAAGCGCACTACTCCGGGCTTAGATGGGGTTCCCGTCAGCCTCATTAACGAACTCGGACATAAAACTAAAGAAGCACTGCTGAAAGCCGTAGAAAAGTGCTTACAGGAGAGGGAAATACCAGACAGTTGGCGAAAAAGTAGAATGAACTTAATCTATAAAGGCAAGGGAGAAAAGGATATCATTCGCTCGTATAGACCGCTAACCATTACATCGGTGCTATACAGGTTGGCGATGCAGGCAGTAAAATTAAAAATAGAAGCGTGGGTAGAACAAAATGATATTTTGGGAGAACTTCAGAATGGATTTCGAATTGACAGGCGGTTAGACGATAATCTGTTTGTTCTTACCCAGTGTATAGAAATATCGAAAATAGAAAACAGGCCCTTATACGTAGCTTATCTAGATATTACCGGGGCGTATGACAACGTTAATCAGGAAATTTTGTGGGATATACTGAAAGAAGTGGGCATAGGTGACGACTGTATACAGCTTTTGAGGGAAATATACCGAGAAAATACAGTTTGTATAGAATGGGAAGGAATAAGTAGCAAGGACAGCGTTGAAATTAGCAAGGGGCTGAGACAGGGATGTCCTTTGTCCCCGCTGTTATTCATGCTGTACATGGTGAGGATGGAAAAAGCGCTAGAAGGTAGCGACATTGGATTTAATTTGTCACACAAGCTGGTCGGCACGATGGTTGAGCAGAAGCTTCCAGGTCTATTTTATGCTGATGATATTGTCTTATTTGCGGACAGTCAAGATGATATACAGCGACTGGCAGATATATGCGGAAGGGAATGTGAGGCTCTAGGACTAGGATTTAGTGCAACAAAATGTGGATTGATGGTATTCAATGATCACGAAGACCATGCGGTCTTTATACAGGGCCAAAAAATTCCGAGGGTAAGCGAGTACAAGTACCTCGGAGTATGGGTAAATGAGGGGGATAGATATATGGAGGTACAAGAGAAAGCATCGGTAGCAAAGGGAAAGAGGAATGCTGCAATTATGAAGCACAGAGCTTTATGGGGATACAATAGGTACGAGGTGCTTCGAGGGCTGTGGAAGGGTGTGATTAGAGCACTGCACGGGCTCGGGCCTACCCGAAAACCCGGGCCCGGCCCGGCCCGTGGGCCGGGCCGGGCCGGGTAAAGTAGTTTTCATGGCGGGCCCGGGCCGGGCTCGGGCCTGAAGCGCCGGGCTTAGGGCCGGGCCCGGGTTTGAGGTGGCGGGCTCGGGTCGGGCCGGGCTTCGACTTTACTCCGTTCTTAAAGGGTGACTAATGTGAAACACTGAATTGGTTTAGACCGATAAAGTCTACTCTGAGAACCCGAACTTCATTAATGTCACCATCAATGAGTTTATTAATAAAACAGAAAATCAAGGTCACAGTTCCATTTTGAAATTTCGCGCTGAAATTTCCGTACGTGACGTCACGGATTTCAAACTGTATTCGTCGTATTTTGGGGACATTGGCTCAACAAAATTTCCAGAAACTTGGTATGTTAAGTCTGTGACTCCCTCAAAGGTCAATGTACTTCATTTTTACCCACTATAAACTACGTAGGGCCCAGTAGATGCCGTCAAAATTTATGACGTCACGGTGTTTGCTGCTGAATTTCAAGTTGGCGTCGTTACCTGCATTTTCCTGCTAGTTTTCTCTCTTACCAAGAGTCTTGTCGCGGCGAGCGTGGTGCTTTTGGAACGGTAAAAGAGCAATTTACTGATAATAGAAAAATCGTTTTTCTCTTTAATGTGACTTGTTCCGCATAAACTGTGCATAAATATATGTCCCACATTTTATCTCGAAAAAACGCTTTTTTATGTGGGGTAAGCTATTTGGAGAAGTTTTATGAGGGATAAGTACTGAACTGCTTTTGATTCTTGCATATGAGCTACTTCATTTATTTGAAACGGGCGAGCTAAAAGTAAATAGACTAGGCGCTTATGTGTAATATCTCGCTATTCCGTGCTTTATTTGTTTTCGTTATTATCTGATATCCCAAATGTTACTCTATAATTGCAGTAATAAAGGTAATATAATAAAATTATATCTATGAGATGTCATCGCAAGAGCGATCACAGAGCTCCAAAGCGGGGAAACGTTGATGAAAGTTAGAGCCCCCCCCCCCTCTAAAATGAAAGGACTGTGCGGAGTCTTGATACATAGACTCCCTATAAAGGCACATTCTTTTTCCGTGAATCTGTGACGGCTCCCTGTGGTCATGTGGCGCGAGATGGACATGCACAGCCTGCTTTGTGTGCCCACAATGTTAACGTCTGAGCTTTCGTCTTCTTCCGCTATATCAGGGGTCTCAAACTCACCTCAGCTAATGGGCCGCATTCACGAAAATTTACACCCGCAAGGGCTAGGGCAATAACGAAGGTAGGAGCGTTGGAAGGGGAATAGGTTTTAAAACTACCGTCATTTCGCAGCAGACCTTTCCCATATCTCATATACGGGATCATTTCTGAAGGAGATTTGGCGGCAGGATTCCAACAAATTATCGATACACATTTTTGCAAAATAGTTCGGAACGGAGCAACTTGGAGCGCGCCAGACTCTATCGAAGAAGAGGAAACCGAGGGGCATCGAGGGCACGTGCTCGTGGCCGGCGCAGCAGTTCGCTTTTAGTGTTGCCATTAAACGGACGTCTCTCTTTCACGTCTGGGGAACCAGTCATTTCGTATCACCCATAATGACTAAAATCTGGACGCCGGTTCTAAAATATAGCTTTTGTTTCACGGTTATGTATCAACAGACGGTGACTGCAGGGGGTGCCTCACGAAAAATATGTTTTCGATCTGTCATGCTTGTGTATCTCAAAAACATACTTATTTAGGCCATATATTTATTTATTTATTTAAAAATACCTTACAGGCCTCCGTTGAGGCATTGTGTAGGGGGACAGTACAAAAAAGTGGACTTCCGAAGCATAACACAACATAACACAAGGTCCGTAACATAACACAAAGTTCATGAACAGCGGTCATGTGGCAGATCACATAAGAAGAGCAGTACAAAATAATTAATTAGTTCATCAGCAATGGTAACAAAAAAGTAGAAAAAAATCAACAATACTAGCAAATATAAAACATATAATAAGGAAATATTCATCTAATCAAAGACAACTGAAATCTTACAGTACTAGGGTAAATAGAAAAAAAAGAAAAAGAAAAGCGACACTATGGTGCTATACAATAAGAAATTGCAAAAGTGTTACGACACAGAGAGCAAACTGCGATAATGGCAAACATTTTTACACCTCGTTGGCCAGATAACTGGTCAGTGAGTCACGAAATGCATCAATGTCTGTCAGACATGCGATGCTGTCCGGCAGGGAATTCCAACATCGGACTGCACGTGGAAGCGCAGAGCAGTTGAATGCACGTGTTGATCCGTAAGTGCGGGTATAACTAAACTGATTATGAAGCCTGTGTGACGTGGAGTAGGGTCTTTTCAAGCATGCTAGTGTTGTTCGAGATGAATGAATGAATTTGTGAAACAGTGTCAGCAAGGCAATGTCACGTCGAGTACTCAAAGATTGCAATGAAAGGTTAAGTTTGATTTGTGTGACGCTAGACTGATAGCTGCAATCGTTAGAAATGAAGCGGCTTGCCCTGTTCTGAATTCGTTCCAACATGTCAGTAAGGTATTTCTGGCTATATAGTGCGCTGTATAGGGCGAGAGCTACATGATACTGCCGTAACAGCGTTGGAATGTGCAGGAATAGAACAGGTCCATTAAACAAGGCGTGGGGTGAAGTATATTCGCTTGACGAAATCTCTGGCTTGAAAAAGGACAATGACAGATTCCGTGCCGGGTGATGTCCCCTTACCTCGAACCATATATATGCATCCGATGAGTAAGCTTCGAGAAGCTTAGCCGCGCCTTTATTACCAAACTCGAACGAACCCCGAAAATATATCGAAATCGCTTCGTCCACCTCCTGCCAGTCCTGACCGCGTAGTCCAATGGCCACCTTCTACCAGTACGACATCGCTTAGAAGGCATAAACCATTATAATATGGAAAATACGAGCCCGGTGCAAACCATGCATAATATGCACTGCTGAAAACTGTAAGGAGAGCCCTCAAAGAGGAATTTTATAGATGACATTGAAGAGTGGCACGACGTTCGGGAACGAGAGGAGTGAAGGGATGAGCTGGACAGCTGTGGTCGTTTTGCAGAGGTCCACAAAGGCATCCTAGATTTGCTCCAGCGGTGGAAGTTGAGAACAACTGCCGACGCCTTCGCAATTGGCAAGGCAGATGTGTGCGCCCGTGCGGCCAGCGCGAGCAGTGCAAAAAGCTTTAGGTCGGCAGTATATGTGATGCAACAGCGCATGGCGTGCTTGAAGCAGGAATCTCTTGATACTTTGATTTTTCGCAAAATAACGTGTAAAGCAGTAAACTATAAACTATGCCATAAGAAACTTATAGGCTGTATATACTAGACGTGGTGGGGTGTATGAAAATAATGATATGACAAATGGTTTTTTCCTTCCTTTCGGCTGCTTATACGCATACACGTGGTGCACGCGGTTCCATACCTTTACCTAGAATAGTGTATTTACAACAACGGTCACAAATTTGGTTTTTTTCTCCTGTGTTTCTCTTGCTGTGGCAAGGTGCTAGAATGGTGAAGACAGGTGCTACATATGGAGAAGGGTGCATGATTGGCTTTGTGGTTAGAGCATGCTATAAATTTCAATGGGCTATAGAGTGCAATAAAAACAAAGTGAAGTGAGCGTTTCGTTCTCTGCCTAGCCAATCTAGAACACATGCTCTGGCGGTGCTCCGTGTTACGCGGCGGCGAAGTCATCACGCCGTCCAAATGGGAGGCTGCTATTACCAGCTCCGCGCTAGAAGAACTGCCATATGGACAGTCCAACGGGCCCGCGACGCAGCAGAGAGACTTTCTCTTTCTGTTCCGATGTCGGAGCGGCCCGCAACGTGATAGAGCGCGTTCCGATGAACCATAATAAAGTTTATCTATCCATCAATCCATCCTTTGTTGTTATTGCGCACCCTATCGAAACTGAACTCGTCCTGGAAATCGCTTTCCTTGCTACAATTTCTGCTACAAAACGCCCTTCAAGATCCCCAGTGTATTTGCAGAAAAAATGGGTGCAGTATACCACTGCCGAACAAACATTCATTCTATCCAATATCTCCGCTCAACTGTTCGCACCGTGAGCCCTTTTTTACAAGAAATTGCCGTATGTTGAAATATAATTGTTAGCGAAATATGCGCCAACAAAGCGCAGATATTTGCCACTTGAAACACCTTGCTGTCGATTCCATGTTCGGGCAATACCACCTAGATTACTGGGTCGGGCCCCAGTCGGGCCTGATCTGGGGTCGGGCCGGGCCGGGCCGGGTAGGCGGAATTTTTTATCGGGTTCGGGCCGGGCCCGGGTCTCATTTTGAGTCACCGGGCCGGGTTCGGGCGGGTATATTTGAACGAGTTCCGGGCCCGGGCCGGGCCCGGGCCGAGAATTACGGCCCGTGCAGTGCTCTAGGTCCCGGGGCTTACATTTGGGAACTCAGTAGTGTGCATGAAGTCAGAGGTACAATCAGGAATGGATGTAAATCAAAGGACGGTGGGCCGCCTCGCGTTGGGCGCTCACGGGAAGACGACAAATGAGGCTTTAAAGGGTGATATGGGATGGGCAGGCTTTGAAGTGCGGGAAGCTCAGAGCAAAATGAGATTCGAAGAGAGGCTGAGGAAAATGAAGAAGAGTAGATGGGCAGAGAAGGTTTTCAGGTATTTGTATAGAAAAAGCGTTGACACGCAGTGGAGAAAAAGAACTAGGAGGCTCACCAGTAAATATACGGCTAGCAGTGCGGGCGATATGGCAACAAGGAGCATTAAGCGGAAGGTCAGAGAGGCGGAGAGGACTTATTGGATGGCAGCGATGGAAAAGAAGCCGGCTCTGAGTAACTACCGAAAGGGAAAAAACGAAACAAGGAGGGAAAGGTTTTATGATAATTCAAGGGGAAGCGCTTTACTGTTTGAAGCAAGGTCGGGCTGCCTTAGAACGCGTAGTTATAAAGCGAGATTCAGTAACGAAGAAGAACAATGTACATGCTGCGGGGGAACTAAGGAAACGATGGAACATGTACTGATTGAATGTGGCGATATTCACCCAGGTATACGTGTGGGCACGAGTCTACATGAAGCCTTGGGTTTTAGGGACAACAATGGAAAGCTGCACACGTCCGCGATAGAAATAAGTAAGAGACGGTTAGAGTATTGGTGGCAGAAAAGTAGAGATAAAGAACAAAAAATAAATAATGGGGGAAAAATAAGGTCATTCTGCCTTAAGAGGCAGAGAGATGGACCGTGAATTTATATTTTTTTGGTATAATAACATAGATTTAATCAATGTAGATAAGGTATTAGGCCAACATGAAACAAGGAAGCTTTTTTTTTTCTTCGAGCCTGGTGGCAGACATGTCACCGCCCCGTTTTAAAGGGGACGCTCATAGCATCCATCCATCCATCCATTAGAGCGTTCCAATGCTTCTCTACACATTATAAAGCTTTCACGCATTGGAACTGTGATCGATAAGCACAGTTGTCCGCCCTTACTTTTCAAACTACAATTATTATATTCCTACATTCTTTGTCCATGAATTCATGGCAAACTATTTAACAAAGCTAGGCTCAAACAATTGTTCATGAAATTAATAATAAATGAACGACGTATCTATCAATGCACATCAGATGAAACCAATAAGTTATTTAATAGCGCATACCTGCCGAATGGCGTCTTTTACAGCCAGGTGCAGGCTGTGGGCGGCGCAGCCAAATGGAAATTGCTCCAACTGGTGGAACTCGCTTAAAAGCTTCTTCGTAAAGCGTTCCGGGTAGTCGTCGAAATTGTCATCATCATCGTCCTCTTCAGTCTCCCACCCGGTAAATTCGAATGCCTTTATCATTGATGAAGCGTTATCCGTCACCACGCGAAGGACCTGGAAAATGAAAAAATTACAGCATATCCACGGGTGAATGATGAAGAGCTTGGGCGAAGCTCCTGAAGCAATCATGGTCTCAGGATCGGCTTCTCGTTGAGCCCGTTTCGCAGCGGCGTCCTTGGCGCGCACCGTCTCGGGATGCGCCTGGCTGCCGCCAAGCGAGCGTCCACCGCTGCGCATCGTTCATGCTCCACCAACGATCCGACACGTACGGCGACGATCCAGGAGAATGAGAGAGGCGCTCGCTCCCCGCGCATCCCCGCGCAGCCCGCGCAGCAGCCAATCGGAGAGCAGCGGCACTTCTAGCGCCATCTAGTGTTGATTCACACAAGCGCCATATTGCATACAATTCTATTGGACCAACGCCATCTAGGAAATGAGACGAGAAATGGTGATGACGACACTGATTGTGTACAGCGCCATCTAGAATATCGTCCCTGAACTGCAGTTTGTATGTACTTCTATGAGACAGCGCCATCTGCCGTTTACGCCGGACAGAGATACTGCCGTTGACGCCGGACGACGGAGACGTGACAAGGTTAGACTAAGAGGAGCTACGCCCCTAATACGCCCCTAATAAAAACAGTTAACGATGGCGACTGGCGAAACTACACCAAAATACATATTTGACCTTGTCAGCGATGTTCCACTGCAGCAAATTGTGCCGCGGTCGTTTTCTTTGATCGGCGTTACGCAGTTCCGTTTTAAATCAGTTTTGATATAGCAATGCGAGTTTGTGCGCCGAACTTTACATGCCGCTGCCACAAAGCGAACGTGTCTAAAGCCTGCGAATCATGTCAGCTGCGGCGCTTCACCGGATGCACCAACGTTTATAGATACTTTATAAACGTTGGGCTGTACAGCTTCCAGCGTGAAAATTCAATGCCGGCAAAGGGCTCGGAGACTACCTACGAAAACGGAAGAACTATGTACCATGTGGTCGTGCGCACCGGTGAGTGAAAATGCACTGCTTTGTATTTGAACATAGCTTTATTTTTTATTTTTTTGGATGCACTGCCGTTTTTGTCATTTAAAGGTTTTACGACTCGTCCAGTTGATCAGATGCACCGCTTGTGGATTCCACTGACATTTTATAAGATTATTTACTTCGTTCTCACTTTTGCAGAAAATATCTTTACTGCTAAACTTGTAACACAGATCACAGCATAAGTTTTACCTATTTCTGCACAAATGAGTCTTCTGCGATAAATGCTCATAAATCCAACGCATGGTAGAGCCAAGTGAACTTATAGTATGATACATTTTCGTAAGTTTACAGTTACGCATATTACATTTGCACATACCATATAGTTTATAGAGTTGGGCAATTAACTAACTTAGTATCCTCTAATTGAGGCTTGGTTACACTGTCCACTGAAGGTCACCGCTAAAACAAATTCACAACCAAAGCAATGTTATGTGCACAATATTTTTCTCATCCACTGTTCTTGTATACATTCTTCTCAGACATGAATCACAAATCCACTCACGCTTCTACCATAGTAATCATTGTTTTTTCCTCCTTCAACCCAACCACAACCTCCAAGAAACTGCTCATATCAGCACACGCTTGGATGCCTTATCTCTGAACCTACCTCAAGTCAGCAGAGGATGTTCCATTACTGAAAGTAAGCTCATAGTCCAAAATCCTCACAAGGTATGGTTGTGGGCACTTTACTTATTGAACCAATTTTTCTTTCATTTCTCTCTTGCTTTTTCTCATGACTCAATTTTTTTTTCTTCTCAGAAAACTGGACAAAAGAGAGATCATTGGTTTCCAAGCTACCCACACCAAGTCGTAAGAAGCTCAAGAGTCGCCACAGCGACAACCCTATGCACCACCAAAGTTTACCAGGCGGACAAATGCCAGCCTTATACCGAAAAGCAGTGATAGTGTACGGTATGTTGATGCAGTACAAAAGTGGGTGCACAAATTATTGTTTCTTGCTTCATGAATTACTCAGTTTAGAGGAAATGTGCTGGCTTCAAATT
The DNA here is from genome assembly GCF_013339695.2 of Rhipicephalus sanguineus. Classification (NCBI taxonomy): domain Eukaryota; kingdom Metazoa; phylum Arthropoda; class Arachnida; order Ixodida; family Ixodidae; genus Rhipicephalus; species Rhipicephalus sanguineus. The sequence goes on from NC_051183.1 coordinate 165,404,545, forward strand.
TCTTGGATAGTGCATGTCATGGGGTACACATACTGTACTTTAATCTACATGTCAAACTTTGCACAGAGTATCACATGTAACTTGGTAGCAAGTGGGCCAGTAGTAGTGCATCTTTAGCAGAACTTCTTTTTTACACTGAAGACTGTTGCAAAGCAATGGCAGGGAAAGCTACACTATTGCTGAAACAAAAAGTTATGTGTACCACTTGCTTGTAGGGAGTGACATTGTGAAGGTTCTAAAAGAGGAAGCTGTGTGCAAACACTCGTGCCTTCATTAAACGAGACATTTCGTGTAGTGGTCACCTGGAGAGTAGTTTCCGGGTCAGTACTCTGGAATAAATAACATTTGATGATGGGAGTAGGAGAATGAAAGACATTTTGGGCAGTGTTCTATGAAACAGGTTGTTGAATTTTTAAAGCATTTGAAAAATTAGTTTTTAGTTTTATTCAATCAACTTTGCCAATGCATTAATGGGATGATATGTAAACGGACACATACAGAAAAGAGCGTACAACACCATTGCATTTGTGCAAGCAGTTTGTTTTGTATGTGAAGTTGAACCACAGACAAGCAGCAAATAATATTTGTTCTAGATAACAGACCTAACACATGACACAGAGTTTTTAAAAGTATGTTTATTTTTAACAGAACAATAAATGAGTGCACTCAATAGATATAATCGGAGTTCATTAGATTTAGCCAGTGTTTGTGCATGTTAAAGATTTGAATGTGTAATAACTGCTATTTCGTTGATATTGCTGTGAGCCATGTATCCAAAGAAAGGCTAGTTTTGTGCTCTTGCTTGTGTTGTGCTGCAGGTAGACACGAACCAAAAAAAAAACGCTCTGTGTTGTTCTCGTTTTTTCTGGTCCGTGTCTACCTGCAGTGCATCCCATGCACGAAGACGTACCGACTAGCCCCTATTGCCACCTTATTAGTTTTGTGTCACACCTGTGTTAACACGGAAGCAGACAGATAGGAGGTAGTGAAGAATGAAAATGTAAATTCATTTTCTGCAATCGTCCATCGTTTAAGCAGTGTCTTTCACGACTATGCACCATTGGCACCAGAAAAATGAACTAATTTATTTTTCAGTGCAAAGCATAACAATTGAACGAGAAGCACTTCCTAGCTGTCTGGTATACTACTGTTCTAAATGTCTCTACTGTGCGCACACACATCATGTGCAGTGTATTGTCGGTGCTGTCCACTGGCACATCATTCTTTTTTTTTTACAAATGAGTGCTTTCAGAAACACGCTCAGGCATCCGCTATCACATGCGTCAGCTGATAGACAGTGGGCGAGCAAGGGTAGCTCAATTCTCGAAACGTGTCTTCCGTGACAACTTTCACAGGAATGTTCACTTCTTGAAATGTTGGATTCAGGCTAAGGCTTTCCTTAGAATAACAGAGAGCTGAGCTAGTTGGTAAGTATTCATTCTAAAAAGACAGGGCGTGCAAACAAGGACACAAGAAAGAAGTCAGGACACCACAAACGCCGACTAACAATTGAAGAGACGCACAACGGCTGAAAAGGAAAGAAGGCACGAAAACTTATCTGCGCATGCCCATGCAACAGGCGAACCTATCAATCCGGCACGCGTGGCGGTCTACGTTGAAGATAACTGTTACGGCATTTGATTTCATCTTTATGCAAGTTAATCGACGGTTGGCTCACGCATGCGCTACCACTATTCTCGATATGCCCTGCTTCAATCATCAGGCGACATCAGGCGCGTTTCTTCATTTCTATGACGGTACAACACTGCGCATTCATCGAATTTTGGCGTGCACTTGCAATCTCGGCAATGTAAAGAGAGATTAGAAGGTGAGCCTCCTGTTAGCGATCTCTTATGTTCCAACAATCTCTGGTTAATGCATCGGCCCGTTTGTCCTACGTAGAAGCGACCGCTGCTGAAAGGGACCTTATACACCACACTCGTACGGCATGAATACTTACCAACTAGCTCAGTTCTCTGTTATTCTAAGCTTCATTTCTAGTACTCTGAGCCCTTTTCCGTGTTCTCCTACTTATCTGAACAATCCTGCCTCTTTGGCTTCTTTAATTGCTATTTGCTTGGTCCGTGCTAGAACTTTTTCATGGTTTTTCTAAGAATAGAGTTTGCCCAGTTGAAGTTCAACTTTTGTGCGGCTTTCTGCAACCATCTACCGGACATGCCAGGAGTATATGTGCCATATTGACCGCGGAATCATGGCGTCAAGTGAGATTTTACCAGGAATGCCTCAAGGTCCGTTGCTCGACTTCGCGTGACGATCGCCGCCAGAAGCAGATGTACGCCGACTGGATGAGGGTAGCTAACCAGCATGCGGAATTCATATGGAGGGTAAAACTTCGAGAACTTCAACCATGTAAGAGGAAGATTATTTCTACTGTTTCCCCGCAAAATAACTTGCTAGTCCTTGGAGGAGCTGCCTTAGATGATAGTCACTGCAAAACCCTAGCCTTAGGTCCTAAATACTGTTTTAAGCCGAACCTGAAACCAACAGACGTTTTAAGTTTGCCGCGTACAATCACTAGACTTGTTCCTGAAGAAGAGCGTTCCCACTGCATTTCAGACTGCGTTGCTAGCATCAAGGGTTGTAATATGCATCTCAAGTGTTCTGATCCTGTCCGGCCTTTGGTTAATTACTGTGTCGAAAAGAAACTCAGGCCAGTAATTTCAGATAAGGAAGGGTATTTTGTAATTATGCCGGACAGGTTGTTCTCAGAAAAAGCATTAACAGCCATAGAAAAGAATTTTAGGGCGGTAAAACTTAAGCCATCGGTAGTCAGGCGACGTGCTGTCGACCTTTTGTTAAGACATAACCTTGAGAGAATAGCTTGTAATGTCTAGAAGGCTAAATCACTTACTTTAGAATTGTTTTTTTCAGCCAAAACACATAAGAACGAGATCCCATTTCGAGCAATCGTTTCAGAGCAAGGCACCTGGCAAGTCGCTGTATCTAGTTATTTGCAGAACTGCTTAACCTCTTTGAGTTTTTCAGACCCTTTTCGTATGCGTAATTCTCAGGCGCTAGTTCAGTTCCTCTCAGAGGAGAACCCCGGCTGTTGTAAAGCTTTTAGTATGGATATTGAAGACCTGTATTATCCTTTGCCACATGAGGAGCTGTTAAATTGTGTTAATGAATGTATTAACGAACAAGCGCACCAGACGGTTTTCACCGATAAATGTGGTGTTTCTACCGGGGCATTTCTAGAAATCCTTTCCATGTATTTAAAGTCGACGCTTGTAGGTTGGAAGGAAGGTGTTTATGTGCAGAAATCAGGGATTTGTATTGGTTCTAAGGTTGCTCCGGTCCTTAGTGATTTATACCTTAGCAAGATTGACAATCTTTTGGAAGGCGCCTTAGGTAATTCGGTTATTAAGGTTTTTCGTTATGTGGACGATTACTTGATCTTTTGTATTGGTGAGGACTTTGAAAAGGTGGTAACTTCCGTGAGCGAAAAATTTGAAATTAATGGAGGTGGGCTGAGCTTTACTAAAGAGGTGCCTCAGAATAATGGAATACAATTTCTAGATATTTCCATAACGTTCCAGAAGAACCACGTGTGCTGGCAGTATTCTCCTAGATCTTCGAAACCGCTGTTAAATTTTTCGTCGAAGCACTCGAAGGTTGTAAAAAACGGTATCGCCATGTCTTGCCTTAAATCAGCCCTCACCAAGTCGCGTGAGCCCAAAATGAGTGATAGCTTTAACGCACAGGTTACACCTCTTTTAGATGTAGGGTATCCTAGTGATGCAGTGGCCAGGGTCGCTGAACGTTTAAAGAAGTCTATTGTATTAAGTCCTAGCATGGTTGCAGAAAGCGATAGGAAGAAACGTGTCGTAGGTATACCGTACATTCATTGCGTGTCTCACAGGCTAAAGAAAGTAGGAAGTAGATACGGCGTTAATGTTGTTTTCACGGCTGCCAATAAGCTAAATAAGATTTGTGCCGCTGTGCAGAGGAAGAATGAGGGAGTAAAAGACAAGAAGCGGACCGATATTTGTTTCGTAAAACACACCAACAAATTCACTGATTGCCGTACGAGTGTGGTGTATAAGGTCCCTTTCAGCTGCGGTCGCTTCTACGTAGGACAAACGGGCCGATGCATTAACCAGAGATTGTTGGAACATAAGAGATCGCTAACAGGAGGCTCACCTTCTAATCTATCTTTACATTGTCGAGATTGCAAGTGCACGCCAAAATTCGATGAATGCGCAGTGTTGTACCGTCATAGAAATGAAGAAACGCGCCTGATGATTGAAGCATGGCATATCGAGAAGAGTGGTAGCGCATGCGTGAGCCAACCGTCGATTAACTTGCATAAAGATGAAATCAAATGCCTTAACAGTTATCTTCAACGTAGACCGCCACGCGTGCCGGATTGATAGGTTCGCCTGTTGCATGGGCATGCGCAGATAAGTTTTCGTGCCTTCTTTCCTTTTCAGCCGTTGTGCGTCTCTTCAGTTGTTAGTCGGCGTTTGTGGTGTCCTGACTCCTTTCTTGTGTCCTTGTTTGCACGCCCTGTCTTTTTAGAATGGCTTTCCTTATTCGCCAACAGTTACTCAATTGAAGTGTTTGTCACTGCAACCTCTTTTGAAACATAAACCAAGTGCCCTTTTCAACGTGATACCGTAAATGGTGTTTTCCCAGAATACACGAGCTTAGCTGAACTGAAAGTTGAGCTAAATGGTCGGAATTCATCGTAAAAAGATCGGCGCGCAGGCACGAACACAAGGATATTGAGCACAATAATGAGAACACGTTATGTACAGGAATAGCTAGCACAACAGCCTGGTTTCACGTTTTTTTTTTTTTTTCAACGCCGGGTGCCTCTCGCCAATTTGTTGTCAAAAAAGTACGTTGAGGCTCAGGCTAATCTTACTGGCACTGCATCTTTTGCGAGTTTTGATGCTGTTTGTTTATTACCGCTCAAATAGTCAAACGCGCATGTGTAGTGAGAAAGACGACGGGCAGCACTATACGCAAGTGGCAGTGCTGTCCAAGGGTCACCCATCGTAAATAGTATCGTTGTCTGGCGCTTCGTTCTGCGTACTATAAGAAGTATGCTGAACGAGCCAAGAGACATAGAGTTGCTCAATTTCAGCTGGCAATTTTATTAAGCAGATGGCTAATTCTGTTTCTTGTATGTATTGTTCAACTCTGTGACTGACAGTGCTGCTTGTTTACATGTATACTGCTACATTCACGATTGCCAATAAACAGTGTAAGCTTACTTGCTTGGCGTGTTTTTTGCCAATTGAGGCCCCTCGGTCACTTGGCGATAGTAACTTTAGGCTGCCGTGCGCGCGAATACAACCCCTGGACAGCAGTGAATAAACGCCCAGGACTAGCGGGCGCGCACCAGGCCAGTGAAAGAAATCCACGTGACCGGTGTGGCAAATTGAGGCGCCATCCATGGACTGGGATCAGAGTTAAAATCTGTGTTCCGTCTCTTTCCTCCCAACACTCTCCAACCCCCTCTCTGGCGGGATCAACTCCCTCTCCTCCGGGAGGCGCGCTTTCCGCCGCCGTGTATCATCATGCGAGCAGCGTGTGCAGGTGAATGACGATTGCACTGGTTGCGAGGAAACGAATGTGTTCTTAAAATAGATTTTTTTCTTCAACTCTTATTTCCTATCCATGGAAGTTTTTTTTCTGTACGAGAGCTTCGTTATTTCAAGGCTCAGTCAGGCTTGACGAATAAATGTCGGCGATACGCCACAGACGACACGCCCTCTGATGGGCGCCAGTGTTTCTTAGTTCCAAACTCGAGACTTTTCTAGAGACTGCTCGGAACATGCTCTTTTTGTATTAATATTTTTTTGATGATTTTGCATTTTGATAGGACATATAACGGTAAATATTGCAATGACTTGATCTACCTTATCCAGGGACGTCTCCTAGAAATGAAGAGAATGCCAGCCCCACACAGATACAGGACGGCACACGCCTTCAAGAAGACCAAGGGCCTGCTCAAGGTATAGTTGTAGTATATTATGCACCAGCCATGTGAAACTGAACGGAGAATATTGAAACTAGCTATTTCAGAACAAGGAAGAAATCAGCACAGTAATCTGGACATTGGGCTTTACCAAGTGCAAACAAAATTGACGATGTTGTCAAGTACCAGCTCCTCGTATCCCCCTGGCGTCCCGATAGAACCCAGAAGTTGTACTGCTTCAACGACTCAAAACAGAAGCGGAAGTTTCAGCTGGCATGGCTCGACAAATACCCATGGCTCGGCTATTCCGCGGTGTGTGAGGGTACATCTTGTCGTGTTTGTGTAGTATGTTGCCGCCCTGAAGTTGGCAAAGGCCATCACACGTCCGCTGGTGCGCTCGTGTCCAGACCTTGCCAAAACTGGAAGCACGCATTAGAAATATTTGAGTCTCACCAGAAGACGGGGTACCATCGTGAAAGTCAACTGGCAGCTGGTTGTTTTATAAAAGCATTCTCTAGTGGCGCGCGTAGTGTGGTTGACCAGATCGATAGCGGCAGAGTGTTGCAGATAAATGAAAACAGAAAGCGAATGGCCCCTATAGTCGACACAATAATTTTTTGTGGAAGACAAGGCCTGTCTCTTCGTGGCCACAATGACAGCGGACCATTAGATCTCAGCACAGTCCCATCAGAAAATGAAGGCAACTTCAGAGCATTGCTACGTTTGCGGAGTGGTTGCGGTGACAGCAGCCTTAAGGAACATATTGAGAACTGCTCCGGCAACGCCTCATATTTAAGTCCGACAGTTCAGAATGAGATAATTGAAATCTGCGGAACTCTCATAAGAGAGAACGTCGTTGCAAAAATTAACAATGCAGGTTGCTTTTCTGTACTCACGGATGAAACAACAGATGTTGCTGGTATTGAACAGTTTACAATATGTGCCCGCTACTTGGACAAGGAAAGCAACCAGATTGAGGAAGTGTTTTTGGGTTTTGTTCCCGTACATGACCAAAGCGGCCGCAACCTTGCAGCGGAAATCATAAAATTTTTAGTAAGCCTTGGGATTGACATGACCAACCTTCGCGGGCAGGGTTACGATGGCGCCAGTTCGATGGCTGGAAAAGCAAATGGTGTGCAAGCTGCAGTTCGCGAGAAGTACCCGAATGCGCTGTACACGTACGCACTGTGCCAGCCACAGTTTAAACCTAGTGCCTTGCGCTGCCTGTTCTGTAGCGGACATTAGAAATTGCTTCGGAACAGTAAAGGAGACTGCGAAATTTTTCCGAGCCCGCAAGCCGATCAAACGTTCTGCGTGAAAAGATTGCTGATATGCGTTCTGAGTCTAGGCGCAAGTGTCTTCTCGGATTGTGCGAGACCCGCTGGGTCGAGAAACATGACGCGCTTCTTTCTTTTGTTTGCCTGTTTGACCCTGTCATTGCAGCGCTTACTGAAATTAAATCAACTGGGAGCCCCGAGAACGCAGCCCAGGCCAACAACAAGACAGTAGGAAGACAGTAGGAAATATATCTATAATGAGGGTGCGGTGAAAAACCTTAAAAAATAATACACATACGTTATAAACATAGAGTTCGGAGACGGGTAGTATATGAAGCTGAGAAAAAATAGGATGTGATGGCGTTTGACGTGAAGCGAAAGTTATGAGTCGTATTGCTTGCTTTTGCAGTACCTTTAATGGCCAAATGTGCACTGAATATGAATTACCCCATGATGTGATGCAATAACTGAGATGGCTGTGTATGAATGCATAATACAATGCCTTCAGAGTTTCGATGCTAAAACACATTCGTGACTTGACCAATGCCCTTATTCCATATGAAATCTTTCTACAAACATAATTAATGTGTTCGTGAAATTTCAAATGTGTATCGACTATGACTCCTAAAAATGACGTATGACCACTCAAAGGAATGACTACCGAGTCTACAAAGAGGTGGGGAATGAATGGTAATTTTTTGTTCGGCGAGTGAAAAAGCATAAAACAAGTTTTGGAAGGATTAATCAATAATTTGTTATTGTTACACCACTCAACAAGTGAATTGAGGTCAGCTTGAAGTCTGGACACGAGAGTCGCAGAATCGGAGTGATGCGAAAAAAGAGTCGTGTCATCAGCGTAAAGTAAACATGAAGAATAGTTAAGACAACGCGGTAAATCATTTATATATAGCAAAAATAATAAGGGGCCCAAAATTGAACCTTGAGGAACACCTCTGTTAATGGGGGTAGGACTGGATGTAAAGTTATTAACCGAGACCACCTGAAACCTATTAAGGAGAAAGTTCTGTAATAGCGTTAGTATGGGACCAGTTATACCGTAGTACTCTAGTTTACGAAAAAGGATGAAATGGTCAATACTGTCGAACGCTTTAGAGAAGTCGACAAAGATAGAACCTGCGACGTTACCATAATCAATGAATGATCTAATTTTGTCAGTGAAACACGCAATTGCAGTATCTGTAGAAAGACCAGCCCTAAAACCAAACTGACAAGGAGAAAGTATGTTAAATTTACTTAAATATTTGGAAAGCCTTATTTCAATTAGTTTTTCCAAAATTTTATCTAGGAAGGGAAGGACTGATATAGGCCTGTAGTTGCCGATGCTGAGTGGATCACCTTTTTTAAATACTGGCGCTACCTTTGCAACTTTTAATTTATCTGGGAAAACGCCGTTTTTGAAGCAGCGGTTAAAAATATGGCTTAAGATAGGGGAAACGATAGAACTTACAAGTTTAATGTGTTTTGAGTGGACATTGTCTAAGCCAGCTCCGGTAGCTTTTAATCCTGCAATAACTGAACAAATTTCGGAAGCGCAAGTAGGAAAAAGAAACATCGATTGAGGACTGTGAGAAAAAGGAGGTGCATAGTCAGAGGAAGGGGCATTGGTATAGCTAGTTGAAAAGTGTACATTAAAGGCGTCAGCTACATCGCTGGCTGCAGTGAGGGTGACGTCGTCGACACGAATAGAGGTCACTTTGCTGTGCGACCGGGTAGAATTTAGAAATTCTTTTAAAAACTGCCACTTTTTTCTTGTATCATTTTGACAATGCTGTAGTTGCCGTTCATAATAATTTTGTTTAGCTTTTTTTAAAAGCGTAGCCAACGTGCTGGAGTAAGTTTTATAGCGCAATTTTAAGCGCTCATTAAATGGCTGACGTTTCGTCTTTTTATATAAGTTCTCTTTTTTGCGAAGAGATCGTATCAGTGAATCAGACAACCAAGGGCAACGTGGGGCAAAGTAACGTCTGTTAGATGATTGCAATATGGTTGAATGCTCAACTGCAGAATAAATAGCGTCGTAGAACCGGGTCAAGGCCACATCAGGATCGTTTGCGGCATAAACAGTGGACCAATCTACATCACCAATGAGCTTGCAGTACTTGTCCGAATCAAACCGATACCTTTGACGAATTACATTGCTGTGAGGGATGACCTTATTAAAATATAAGAATACAGAAAAGTGGTCAGTTTTCTCACTCTCAATTACACCAGCATGACTTATGTCATCGATGTTTGTGAGGATGTGATCTATTAATGACTGTGAGCCATCATCAGTACAGCGTGTCGGTACAGATATCAGCGATTGAAGCTCAAAACTATAAATAGAAGTCGTATACTCAAGGGTTGAATGGCTAGAGCAATCGAGTAAATTAAGGTTCACATCACCCGTAATTATTACATTTTTGCGCTCAGCGGCAAGTTTACCAAGCAAATCGTGAAGAGCATTACAAAAACCAGATGACTCAGAGGAAGGTGACCGATAGACAGCGGCAAGAATAGTTTTTCGTTGATTGTGACAAAGTCCCGGCAAATCAAGCTCCAGCGAAACAGATTCACATTTCACCACATTTATATTGAAATCATAGCGCCTCTTATAGTGAATATTATTTGATAAAAAAATGGCTGAACCACCATGAGGATCATTACTTCGGTGACAATATTCGCTGTTATAACCAGGAAAGCCATACAAGCCACCGTGACTTGGTGACAGCCAAGTTTCAGAACAGCAGATAACAGAGAACTGATGCTTCAGAGAAGCTAGTAGAGCGCTAATACTGTCATGGTTCTTAGAAAGGCTACGAGCATTGAAATGTATCAAAGAAAAACCCCAGCTCTGCGGAGGAATATTATTAAAATCACTCGGAAGCAAATAAGACATTTTCGTTTTTTTTTTCAAAGGTTAACGTTATTTCGCGCCTAAGCGTTGAATACATGCAGATCAGCGTCACAGGAAATTTTGTGCACCACACTATCCAGAGTTTGCCTTGCCTTGATAGCACAACTGTCAGTCCACAGAAAAGCCCACTTCATTTGTTTTTTGAGAGCAAGAGCTTTGGAAAACAGCCGCTTATTGTCAGACGTCAGGTGCTCATTAACGTAGATTGGCTTTTCTTGCGCTCCTGAAAAACCGAGCAAATCCGTTTTTGGGCGTGATTTACGAGCCTTCCGCAGAAACTCGGTGCGCTTGTCGAGCGAGCAGAAGCGAACAATTATGTTCTTGTTGCTTGCGTCACGCGTTGGTACTCTGTGTGCAGTGTCGATGTCCTCGGGTTTAAGAGCGCAACCAACTTTGTCGCCGAGAAGCTCGACAATATTTCTGCAGTTTTCTCCTTGCGTTGTTGAAACACCTCTTATTTCCAAATTGTTGAGGCGGGAGTACTGTTCCAAGTGGCCAATCTTTTGCAGCAGCAACTGATTGGTTTCTTTCAGGTGCTTGTTGTCCGATATAAGGTGGCTGTTTTCCGATTTTGCTGCTTCAAATTTGCAACTCATAAAATCCATGGCTTTCTTTATGTCATCAACCTCAGATTTCAGTTTATTTACACTCTCAGGATGGCAACCACCCACTGCAGATTTTACTGATTCCAACGAGTTATTAACGGCAGCTAATTTCTTTTCAATTGACATCTTAAACTCTTCAAACTCTTTGGAAAGGGATGCAACAGTAGGAGCCATAGCAAGAAGAGCGATCAGAGCACTGCAGGCAGGTAAAAAAAAATGTAAGCAAAAGCAATCGAATCACCTGTGTAGGAAGGGCAGACGGATTAGAGGCTGGGAATGCAGCAGTCCGCAGGCTCTGATCGCTCGCTCAAATGATGCGGCTGGATGGCCACGGGGCTGTTTAAGTATCCTGCATGCAGGCCCAGCAGCGACACCAGTGGCGGAGACCGCAGGCAGCAGCAGTTGATAGGGTCCGGTAGCTCGCAGAACACGTGTCGAAGTTTTCAAGTTGTAGATTCACCAAGATGGCGATATGCGAACGACTCGAAGATACGGCGAGACCTGTGTAGGAAGGGCAGACGGATTAGAGGCTGGGAATGCAGCAGTCCGCAGGCTCTGATCGCTCGCTCAAATGATGCGGCTGGATGGCCACGGGGCTGTTTAAGTATCCTGCATGCAGGCCCAGCAGCGACACCAGTGGCGGAGACCGCAGGCAGCAGCAGTTGATAGGGTCCGGTAGCTCGCAGAACACGTGTCGAAGTTTTCAAGTTGTAGATTCACCAAGATGGCGATATGCGAACGACTCGAAGATACGGCGAGACCTGTGTAGGAAGGGCAGACGGATTAGAGGCTGGGAATGCAGCAGTCCGCAGGCTCTGATCGCTCGCTCAAATGATGCGGCTGGATGGCCACGGGGCTGTTTAAGTATCCTGCATGCAGGCCCAGCAGCGACACCAGTGGCGGAGACTGCAGGCAGCAGCAGTTGATAGGGTTCGGTAGCTCGCAGAACACGTGTCGAAGTTTTCAAGTTGTAGATTCACCAAGATGGCGATATGCGAACGACTCGAAGATACGGCGAGACCTGTGTAGGAAGGGCAGACGGATTAGAGGCTGGGAATGCAGCAGTCCGCAGGCTCTGATCGCTCGCTCAAATGATGCGGCTGGATGGCCACGGGGCTGTTTAAGTATCCTGCATGCAGGCCCAGCAGCGACACCAGTGGCGGAGACTGCAGGCAGCAGCAGTTGATAGGGTCCGGTAGCTCGCAGAACACGTGTCGAAGTTTTCAAGTTGTAGATTCACCAAGATGGCGATATGCGAACGACTCGAAGATACGGCGAGACCTGTGTAGGAAGGGCAGACGGATTAGAGGCTGGGAATGCAGCAGTCCGCAGGCTCTGATCGCTCGCTCAAATGATGCGGCTGGATGGCCACGGGGCTGTTTAAGTATCCTGCATGCAGGCCCAGCAGCGACACCAGTGGCGGAGACTGCAGGCAGCAGCAGTTGATAGGGTCCGGTAGCTCGCAGAACACGTGTCGAAGTTTTCAAGTTGTAGATTCACCAAGATGGCGATATGCGAACGACTCGAAGATACGGCGAGACCTGTGTAGGAAGGGCAGACGGATTAGAGGCTGGGAATGCAGCAGTCCGCAGGCTCTGATCGCTCGCTCAAATGATGCGGCTGGATGGCCACGGGGCTGTTTAAGTATCCTGCATGCAGGCCCAGCAGCGACACCAGTGGCGGAGACTGCAGGCAGCAGCAGTTGATAGGGTCCGGTAGCTCGCAGAACACGTGTCGAAGTTTTCAAGTTGTAGATTCACCAAGATGGCGATATGCGAACGACTCGAAGATACGGCGAGGCCTGTGTAGGAAGGGCAGACGGATTAGAGGCTGGGAATGCAGCAGTCCGCAGGCTCTGATCGCTCGCTCACAACCTCATTGCTGTCACCATTATTCATTGTAGGCCTCCATGTCGCAGAGCGTGTGCTGGCAGTGACTTTGCCTTTATCGAGAAAACTCCAGGCAAAGAACGCAGACATGTGCTCGGCCATTGAGCACATCGATGTTGTGCAACGCACCGTTCAGAATTATAGAACAAACTCCGAAGCGTTCTTTGGGAATGTATTCTCCAGGGCTCAAGAGTGTGCAGACCAGCACAACGTCGAAATAGCTAGGCCACGAACAAGCCGCAAACAACAACATCGCGGAAATGCTCCCGCAGAAAGTGCAGACGAATATTTCCGCAAATCCGTCTACATACTTTTCATTGATTTTATACTTTCTGAGTTAGACCAGCGTTTTGAGAAGCACAGGTCATTAATGGAAAGCTTTCGTGTATTGATTCCTGCAACAGTTCCACCATCACATGAGTTCCGCCTCAGGGAGGCAAATGAACTAATGCTTGTTCACAGTGCCCAATGAGCCCAATTCATCTTACGTTCGATGCTCATGTACGGACCTACAGAACAGTTGCATGCACGAAATGTATATTTTATTTATTTTGTTTCAAATAAAAACAACGAAACAGAAAATCTTTATTGCAGTCTGTAATTTTCTCGTTGGTAGCATACACCCTCATATTAATGTACGCGTTGTCATGAAGCAAGCAACTGCACTGAAATGTAGTCGCGTAACGTATTGCTTAAACAAGGTGTCTGTGCACGCATCACGTGCGCGGATTTGCACGATGCGGAATGGCAATTTTAGTCTAGTTTAACACTATACGGCGGAAGCTATGTAACCATAATAATAGACGCCGAAACAGAGAACTGAAAAGTTCTTGAAAGCCACCGGGTAGGCGTATTGAGTTTCACCCCCCCGAAAAAAAAAATCCTGGCTACGCGCCTGGTTTCATGGTGCTCGCTCGCTGTGTGCTTGTGCGACGCGATGTTTTACGACTCGCGCTGTTCGTGCATAGTGCTTTGTTGCTCGAATACTTCCAGAACAATTCCCGGAATACATGTGCCGGCCTTAAAAGAACGACAGGTGAGCGTGCCCAATGAGTCGCGGTTTTCATTGTAATTCACGTCCATACCGAGTAGCTGTTCTCTGCAGTTGAGCTACAGTTATTGTTTTCAAAAATGACTGATTGAAAAGGGCACGATGCTTCGTTTAAATCGTTATAAGAACAAGCAGCGGACATTAGGCCCATGCGACGTAACTATAGTTACAGGTTTACAACTCTCACAGAACCGCGTGCTTGAGTGTGTGCTTTGCGTTTGTCTCCGGTTAATTACTCGCCATCGCCTATAACCACGTTTGTGAGACATTAGGTAGATGTATGAAAACTTGTGCTGCTCTGAGACGAACAAACGAGTTCACTTTTGCACGAGTCGACGGCGCTCTTTTCTGATTGGAACTTGTCCCTTTTCTTCAGGGTGGAAGCGTTTTTAAAGTATTCCGGAACGCCACACAGCTGATCGGTGTGCCCAGAGAAAAGCTGAAGAATTGCAGAATAGGCGCATTTCAAGAAGAGATGCCATGAATTCTCCGATATCATCTGTTCATTTCCTCCGTGTTTATCACCGCAACAGGGGCGTAGCCAGAAATTTTTTCCGGGGGGGGGGGGAGGGGTTCAACCATACTTTATGTATGCTCGTGCGTGCGTTTGTATGTGCGCGTCTATATATGCGCAAGCAAAACTGAAAAATTTCGGGGGGGGGGGGCGCCCCTGCACCACTAGTTGTACGAAAATCAACGTTTTTGGAAATGTAGTCAATAAAGTGCGGCAATATTAGTTGTGTTATATGTGGAGTTCATTTTGACATCATTAAAATGATCTTTTCGTTATTATTCTATTTTAGGTATTTTAACTGCTTTCATTGTTTTTGCATTGCAGTGAATGTTCAATTTTGTTATAGTTATGATAATTTTGTGCAATATCATGCGCATATATCTCTGCACTTTTGTCAGTATAAAAATTGTGTTTTTTGATATGTGCCCTAGTGTTATGTTCAGTTTTTTATTCCACTGTTCTAATTAAGTTCTTAACTTTGCCGCGAACTTTCGTGGCGTCGTGCTGCTTTTCCTGCCGTCGTCGTCTCCCACATTTCTGTATCGCTATCGTGTTCGCCTCGCTCGTCGTCCATGTCGTGTCGTGCCTACCACCAGCGGATCCCCTCGCTCCTCAGACAATCGCGGCTGGACATCTGAACCATGTTTTCTGGACATTTCGGCTCGTTCTGCCTCCACCTTCCGTGAGCTTCGATGTAAGCCTAACCGTCGACCTGTTAATTGCGGGACTTGCGGCCTCCCCTCTCTAAAGCTGGCCCTCTGTCGCCTGTCCGTGCTTACCACAGCTTTCTCCTGACTGGTGTGTCTCCCGAGCAGCCTGGCCCATCCCTGCTTACATGCGGCGACATCTCGCCCAACCCAGGGCCAGCAGTATGTGCACGCTGCGACAAACGCGTATACGACCACCAAGCAGCGCTTTGTTGTGATGACTGTGACCGATGGTGACACCGTCAGTGCGTGTACATGTCGCTCCAAGAATACCGACGCCTCGGCGGCTGCAACACCTCCTGGGTATGTTTCCAGTGTACCTTGCCCCACTTCCCTGATGACATTTTTCATATCCCACCGTCGCCTTCCATCTCAACACCCGGTCACCCGCCATCCCCGACGGCCTCGCATTCGAGCCACTCGGCGTCCGCCCCACCTACATTCAGTCCCCGCGCGAAGACGCTAACGTACAACAACTGTCGAAGCGTCCGTAACAAAATAGTGGATTTACATGCGCATTTGTCTGCAATCCCGCCAAATGCTGTCGTGTTGCTTACAGAAACCTGGCTCGACGCAAGCGTGACTGACAGCGAACTTTTCGACACTAGCAGGTACACAGTGATCCGGAAGGATAGGTGTGGCCGGGGTGGCGGTGTCTTGATGGCTTTCCCAACTCCTGCAAAAGTGAACCGTCAGCTCGACGTGGAACACGATGATCTTGAGGCTCTTTTTGTCGAGCTTATATTACCGCACAGTATCGTGCTGGTCTGCTGCGCATACTGCCCGCCTCGTATAAGCACCTTGATTCATCCCTTTCACTCGCCTTGAGCAAGCAGTATACCAACGTTCTGGTATTCGGTGACTTCAATGCTCATATTGACTGGACTTCACACGACGACCCCCTCCCACACGACCGCACCGACGACCTACTCCTAGACATTATGACATCAGCCAATCTCGTCCAGGCATGCCTCGAACCCACATACTCTTCACGAGATGGTACCTTCTCCTCCCTAGACCTTGTGTTCGTGGCCGACCCAACCCGAGTAACCTCCTGCACAACAAGTGTGGGCCTGTCTAACAGCGATCATCGGGCCATTGAAGTGTGCTACGCTGCAGTGTTACCCCGAAACGGGTACCACGCTCGTCAACTGTGGAAATTTGACCAGACTGACCATACTAACCTAGCGCGCTTAGCGCACCTTGCCCCCTGGTGCATGACCTCATCTGGCGACGACTGCCTTGGCAACTATGAATTCTGGTGCGACATGGCATCGGCAACCCAACGCGAGTGTGTACCATCGTGCACCCGAACGTCCAAGCGAAGGCACCGCCCGTGGATCACCCCAGAAATCATGAAGGCAGCGAGACAAAAACGATTGCTGTTTCGGAAGGCCTCCTGAACACAGTGCCCCATCACTTTCCAACTGGCGAAGGCCCACCAGCGCTCCCTCAAGGCAGCGATCCACGTAGAGCATCAGCGCTACACCACCAGGCTAGCTGAGAAAGCTACGGAGAACCCCAAGGCGTTCTGATCTAACGTGAATAGTCTTCGGTCATCACGTCACCGCCCCAGCTTCAACATCCAGGGAAAGCTTGTTGACCGCCCTGCGGAAGTCTCTGCTCTCTTTGCTGAACAATTTTCTTCCATCTATGTTCAAGCCCCCGCCGATGACAGCGAACTACTCGAAAAATTCTCTCCACGTGATCAAGGCGCGCATCCAACACAGCTTCCCGACGACTCGCGTGATGATTCACTCCTTCTCTCAGCTACTTTTTCACCAGAAGCACTGTCCTCAGCCATCTCCAAAATCAATCCATCTCCCAGCCCCGGTCCCGATGGCATGGCGCCCACCTTCTTTCGACTGCTTGCGCCCCAAGTGCTTGTATCCCTGTGCACTGTGTTCCAATCCCTACTTGACCATGGGACTGTGCCCGCCTCTTGCAAACGTGCCCTGGTTACCCCTGTTCACAAAGGGAAATCCAAGCCCTCTAACGATCCCAAGAACTATCGTCCAATCTTCATTACGTCGATCATATGCCGCACGTTTGAACGTGTTCTGAACAGCCAACTCCTTGACCTTCCCGAGCGGAGAAAGTTTTTTCCTGCCTCGCAGCACAGCTTTCACCGTGACCGGAGCTGCGACACAGCCCTGGCTACCCTGAACCAAATCGTAAGTCACAATCTTGACAACCGCACAGAGACCGACGTCATTCAGCTCGACCTGAGCAACGCCTTCGACACCCTCAACATTTCTCTCTTGCTGGACAAGGCGAAGGAAGCAGGAATTCGTGGATGCCTGCTCAGGTGGCTGGCCAACTTCCTGATCGGGCGCAGCCAATGTGTCTTATATTGTGGCGCCCACTCGAAGAGAATACCTGTGCCCTCAGGAGTGCCACAGGGTTCTGTCCTTGCGCCGACCCTCTTCCTGATATGCGTCAACAGGGTTGCCACTGACTTTCGCGTAAATGTCGCCAAACGACGAGCAAAAAGTCGCTGAAAGTCGCCATATTTTTTACAAATTTCGCCAAAAAAGTCGCCATTCTAGATATGTGCGGCATACCTAGTAATAAAAATTTCCACTCACGTGTAGCCCCGTAAAATACAGTACCATCCAAGACCCTGAAATTATGTTGACATTTCTCAATGCCAGTCGTATCGCCCGCTTCACCATGGGAGTGCATGGTGCTGCTTCTCCGACTAGCCTCAAGATGTGCGTGGTGGCGCAAGGGTGAACGAATGAAACGCTCATAATATCCTTCCATCCCTGTCCGCCCGTTTCAAAGGTAAAAGTGTGGTAAACTTTGGGCGAAAACCGTGAAAGCGTTGTTTGTAGACAGCTTTACGTACCCTTATATGAATTAAAAGGATTAAAAGGTTTATTGAAGGTAACACGACAGAATTCATACAGGAATCGATCATTAGTGAGTCTTACACATTTTCATTGTGAACTAATATGATACCGGACGCCACCGACCCTTTCTTATAGTCACCTATGTCTACACGCGTCAACCCAATGCGTTATTAATGATCGGATAGACAATGTAAAATGTTATATAGCAACTGTTTTCATTGCACACGCTCACCGAGAAGAGTGGAAAATGCCTCAATAAATATTTTTATTGCACTAATAGCCGCGTGGCCGCCCCTCTTCGTTATTCCAAAACAGTATTTACGAGCTGAATTTGGGGGTACAGCAACAGTGAATAAGTCGCCAAGCTATTCAGAACAATTGGAGCTTTGGCGGAACAATTGGTCGGAACATGCGACCAACCCGTCGTCTAGCCCCTTAAAAAGCGAAAATTTAGAGAATCTTAAAGCACCTAAAGCCATAAACTTATAGTCAAAAACTGCCCCCTCGCGGTTTGCAAGGCAGTCCGCTGACTTACATTTCGCTAGAGTGTCGCTGGGGGCCGTTCCAGTACCTCCTGCATCTAGATGAATTGAGGATTCTACTCGTGGGTCTAAAACCAAGAGAAATACAGAGAATGTTGCCCGTCATTGACTGGGACGACACTGAGCTTAGGATGCATAACTCAGTGGAGACCTAAGCCGAAAATCGCCAAAAATTCGCCATGTCGCCATTCATAATTTTAGGTCGCCACGGGCCTCCCAAATTCGCCAATTTGGCGAAAAGTAGCCACCATTGGCAACCCTGTACGTCAACGACATGCCCCAGGACAACCGCTTCCCCCTTGTGCAGTACGCGGACGACACGTCCATCCTTGCCCCTATCCTTTGTCCCTCCACAAGTCAGGATCTCCAGGAGTACCTAATGGTGATCGACTCCTGCATCATTTCCAACCACCTGAAGCTGTCCCCCGATAAAAGCAGTGTGACGAAGTTCTCAAGTGCTCGCCTGCCTGCCAAGCCCTCATACTCTATGCGCGGTATCCCTCTTCCCACGGAGGATTCACTGAAAATCTTAGGTGTGACGTTCACCAGCACTCTGGACTTCAGCCTTCAGGTTGCAAGCGTCGTTGCTAAGGCTCGCCGCGTCCTCGGCTTCGTGTCCAGAGCCTGTAAACCATGCGGCCCCGCTAAATTTGCCCTTCTGTACACATCACTCGTGCTGCCTATCCTTGAATATGGCTGCGCCGTATGGTCACCCAACCAGCAGCACCTTATCGCCCGCATCGAAAGCGTACAAAGAAGAGCCTCGCGCACCCTCTACGCACGCTCCGTAAGGTCTCCGCCGTCGGACTACGCTACCCGCCTGAAGATGGCCAAGTGGCG
>NC_051183.1:165426191-165461191 GCF_013339695.2 Rhipicephalus sanguineus
CTGTGGGAATCATTTTTAGCTCTCCTGGCTAGGCACAGCTAAAATACTCGACACTTCTGCACGCTCATCAACTCGCAGCAGCTTAAATGTGGAGCAGTGGCGATACTAATCGTTTTCAAAGAAACTAAATTTCCTGAAAAAAGAGAGCGTTTGATCGGGCTATAAAACGTTCACTGGTTCGCGCCCGTATGTGCGTCGCCGATTGCTATAATTTCAGGCCAGGCAGAACAAAATAACTTCATAACAGATTGCTGTATTGTTATAGAGCCCCAGCTGAGCGATAGCCTCCACTGCGCTGCTCGAAGGCAAGACGCGAA
Source organism: Rhipicephalus sanguineus (assembly GCF_013339695.2). Taxonomy (NCBI): domain Eukaryota; kingdom Metazoa; phylum Arthropoda; class Arachnida; order Ixodida; family Ixodidae; genus Rhipicephalus; species Rhipicephalus sanguineus. The sequence goes on from NC_051183.1 coordinate 165,426,509, forward strand.
AGCGAGGAATAGGCAGCCGGCACCGCAGAGAGCCTACAGTGCATGGTCATGACACACGGAGGACAGTCGTCACAGCTGAATCGGCGCACAAATTTTATAACATATTTACGTTATTGCTGCGTTGAAGTAAAATCTTGCCTGACTTGTTAGTTTCCCAGTCTGGAGCCGACCATGACCACTGTCGAAAGTGGGGGGGACTCCGCCCCCCTAACATTTCTCAGTGGGGGGGCTAGCGCCCCCCTTGCCCCCCCCCCCCCCCCCCCCCGGTTGGTACGCCTATGAGTCCGATGGCAGCTTATGGAGCCTATGCTTGCTCCTTTCTAGTGCGACGCAGTTAACGCTTTCTTTTTTTTTTCTTGGAGGCGGGGGGAGCTTGAGTTTTTTGCGCATTTTGACAAGAACTACAGGGAGTTCCGGAGGCGTTTGATTAGATGCGGAAAGTCTGAGTTGAAGATCTAGTGCCGCTTTGGGTCAGAAGGGTGCTGGACCTTGCACTCAATCGAACTAGCAGTTGCATGTATTCCCATCATCCTCCACATCTTTCGATTCCAGCGTGCCCCATCAGTTGTTATGAAAAAGCCCACTTTTTTCTGCTAGTATTGTGGCCTCTACAACAATCTTGGCGAGAATATCTGCTTTCATGTTGCCATTCGTTGCGAAGCATCCTATGACCTGACTCCATTTTTCTTGGAATGGTACAAAAAGTACCGCCATACCATGGTCAGATGGAGTGCTCTTGTCCGTTTGTGTGGTAAACGGGCCTAAGTCTACAAAGCCTTTAATTGTACTACTGCTCCTAACAGACAAACTCTCAGAAAGTTTCAGCTCATCGATGAGCAATCTCCCGTGCCTCTCGCTGACGTTGAGTTCCGCTGCTTTACTTTTCAATTTCTTCAGGATTTTCTCATTGAAACCAAAATGTGTACGGTAAACAGATGCATAACGTTTCAGAGTTGATTTGCTTGGCAGGGCAAGAATTTTGTTTTTACGCAAGTATTTGTACATGCGGGGACCCTTCATCTTCATTGTGATGCAGTCGAGAAGCCAGCTCTTGCTGTATCGAAGGCCATTAGGTTTGACTTTAGCTGCTGCAAAGCAGTGTTTAACAGGTTCTTGCTGATGGGTAGGTAAGCTGCCAATCTGTTCCTGGAGAACATCTGCATTTTAGATGCGAATGCATTTCTTAGTCGGGCTGTGTCAGGCGTCGGTGTCCGCGCGCCTCTCCTCTCTCACTCCCTCTCCCATAGCAACAGCTGCGTTCGCGCGCGCTTATCCTCGCCCCTAGCAACCGGAGCAGGTGACGCGGGCGGAGTAGCGAAGAGTGAGTAGAGAGGTTGAGCGCGCTCTGGTGTGAGGGCGCTCGCATAGCGGGAGCTCGGCGGAGCTCCCGCGTGTGTGGAGGGAGTGTAGGAGAGGGTAGGTGCAGTGCTTCGTCGCTCCTTCTCTCGCCGTTCGCTCTCTCTCCTACCTGCGCCCCACTCTCCCGTCCGTCTCGTCATTAATTTACGCCATTAAAATTACTACGCCGTGTACTCTCGGCGCAAGAAATGCATTCGCATTTCCTCACGATTCCCTTCGGGGAGGTGGGGGCATTTTTTTTTTTTTTGATGCAGCTTGCTGATGCAGTTTCGCAAGGCTCTCCCTTGTATCGGAGAGACGGGTGGAAATCCGCATGTTTCTTCTTACTGCTGTTTTAAGTTTATGGGCAATGTTGAGGCGTGCCTTCGTGTTCCTACGCTGCACTCGGCTTCGGCGTGTCAACAAATCTCGCCTTAGGTACCGACAGGAAACGCACAGCGTTCCTGAAAAAGGCACGAAAGCATGGTAATGCACAGCCTCTTCTACGCTGACAGCGTGATGTGTCATTTGTCAAGAATATAAAGTGATAATTACCTTCTTTAGGAACCTGGCCTAGGCACTTCCTGCTGAAGTACAGTCCTTGGCGCGTCAACACGTGGTCCCTAAGCTTAGTTGTGAAGAGAGTCCTCCACCCCCTCCGCCGCCCCGCCCCCCTTTTTTTTCTCTCTCTTGCCTTCCGGTGAGGGGCTAGCAGACGCACGCGCGTAAGGGTCTTTCCTTTCTGTCTAGCCTCGCACGTCACCGGTGGGCTCACATTGTTGTGGATATAAAAATTATTATTATTATTATTATTATTATTATTATTATTATTATTATTGTTATTATTATTATTATTATTATTATTATCATCATGAACACGTGTATGGTAATCTCCTGTTGATCACTTTTGTTAATCGAATGAACCTGTATTGCACCATACTTGATGAAAATGTTTATTTTCGGAAACGAGGACAATAAAACGAGACCAAAGATACTCCTAGCCTTGTCCAAAAAGGAGGCAAGCCCGCAGTGGTCCCGTACGTCCACCAACTTTGCCACAACCTCAAGAAGGTTGCCAATAGATACGGTGTGCTTGTAGTCTTCTCGGCTCCACGCAAATTGGCCAGACTGTGTCCGCGAATTAGCCGCGTTGACAGAAAGTTCGGTTGCCAGAAGAAGCACACCAGACCTTATGTGAAATGCACGACGGGCGTTGTATATGAGATACCGCTGTCGTGTGGGAAGACGTATGTGGGCCAAACTGGGCGATGTGTCAACGACCGAGCACGGGAGCATGAATTATCCTTAAAGAATAAAGGAAACGCGCACTTGCCTGCGCATTGCGTAGCCTGCAATTGTGAGCCTCTGTTTCGTGAGATCCAGTAATAGGCAGGAGCAGTGACACATTAGCGCGAGAGTTATTGGAGGCGTTCCATATTAAGAAGAGAGGCACGAGTTGTATCAGTGATACGTCTGTTTGTCTGTTCCAAAACGAGATGCAACTATTTGATATGAAAGTGTGATTTTTTTCCCTTACTGGCGCACGCATGCGCACATGGTTATTTGTTGTTGGCTTCACCTTTCGAATAAACAGTTGAAGTTTAGCGCTCGACCTTTCTGCTTTCTTCTACTCTTTTCCCGTGCTTTCTTTCACAGTTTGCGCTAAAATGTACCCCATAGATTTCAACCAACTCGCCCAGCAACAAGTCTTACTCGAGACCAAAGATATTTTGTGTTGTGAGTGCAATTCATTCTTTTGCGTCCTGGCACATGCTGCACGACTGCAGTGTTTGCAGAATGCTGATCGCAAATTGCGCACGTTCAAACGCGCAACGGACGCGCGGCGCCGTACGCGGAGCGGATGAAAAAAAAAAAAAAAAAAAAAAAAGCGCCTGGCGCGCTGCACGGCGCAGCACGCGGACGAGGGGGTCATAAAAAAAGGAGTGGGAGAGAGAGCCAGCGCACGCAAACAAAACAAAAATAATAAAAAAAACGGCGCGCGTGCGAGAGCTAGGAGAGGAGGCGCAGCTGGTGTTTGTGTTGCCATGACGACGCATGCCGTGTGCGTCGCCATTCTGCAGTTTGAGCTTCTGAATCCCAGCCGCCAGGATAGTAACTGCAGAGACGTTTGGCGCTGCCAGCGCTGACGTGATGAATTAAGGCGTCCTATGGGAGGTATACGAAGTAACCTCCCCCTACGCGCACCGCGAGCCATAGAGTTCTATGAGCTTCTTATAACGGGGCGGTGACACGCGTGTGCCACCAGGCTCGACAAAAAGAAAAAAAAAAAACTCCTCAACCAACCATGTTGAGCGCCCTTAGCAGGAAAAATGTAAACTAATTTGTGCGACCGCCGAACAAGGATTTAGTAGCTCCACTATACACGCATCAGGCTGAATGGGTGATGGCCACTCTAGCCGCGGTTGATTTTTTCGCCCTCTGTGGCGATCGCTAGAACTTGAGAGTTGGCTCAGATGTTCCCTGGGCAGGCCAGAGAATATCTACCACTTTAGAGAACGGAAACTGTACCTTTGACTGTAGTACGGAAATAAGGGTAGCGGCGGCGTACTGAACTGCAATAGAGCGAGGCGAGATGGCGCTGCAAGTACTATCATCATCATTACACAAACGCGTTTTTGCGGCTGGTTCGCCCTGGTCGCGCTACTGCGGTTTTTACTCCCTATGGTATTTTGTTCTTTGTCGTTGCTAAATCGCGGCTCGCGTGTGTAATAGTTATCGCCAGGTGACCAAACTGGCCTCGACTGGCAAAAACAGCGTCAATCAAGTAAGGTTTGCATCGTTTATTGTGAGTCCCCAAGGTGGTACAAGCAATATATACAGTCAGGTCCAAGCAAAACAAGTCACTCATACACGTCGAAAGCTTTCAACCCGTACGTGTGTAATCAGTCTGAAAGCTGACAAATATGTGCATATAACTGAACACCGAGATCGCCGAAAGAACGTTGCTCTCATTGTGTAGCGGCGTCCGAGTTTAACAGTGTAGCTTTAGGACAAGGGTCTTATCCTTCCGTTAGTTATGCGGCGCTTGCCAGGTTGTGTTTATCTTTGAGTGCATGGTGTGGAGTCGGAAACGAAACGTGCGCTCCGCCGACAGATAGTTGACGCAGTGAGAGCAGTGTAGTTTTAATTAATCTTTTACGTAAACAATCGCGGATGCGTACAGTTCTGCATCTTTCTCGCTCTGCGATGTCACCTTGAATGCGTTACAAATAAGGAATATTGCGTTGTGTCTACAGGGCAGGCACGAATTTCTCGGCTAAATTCTCGGCCGTGAAGCCATACCATAGGTATTACGTATTTAGGTAATAGGTGGAAGAAAATATTTCAGGCTCGTTTTGTTCCTCGTTATAGTTCAGTTACACAGTTTCTGCAGCTAGATTAAAAAGTACTTGTGGGCTAGTTGGTTGGTCATATTCACGATATACGGCAGCGCACACCGGGTTAAGACAGATACACAAAACACGAAAAAAGGACGACACAAGCGCTGATTTTTGGCGCTAGTAGTAATCGGACTACTGAGTATGCAGCGTAGATGAATGCTAAAGAAACAGAGATATAAGGCGAGTGTTTACGGATTCTAGAAGCACAATTCTAAGAAAATAACCTTTAGGCATGCAGTGTACATCTTTGTTGGTGTTCGCACAGAACACTAAACAACTGCTCAGCCATAAGCACAATCTCTGTATCACATAGACATGTCGATAGAACTAGCACTCTATTGCAAGCAAACACACACGAAATCAAACTGTGGGGCATGATGTGAGCCTGTGCCAATGCTGGATAAATAAAGGTCATATATATGTATATTGCATACTTGTTATTGTGTTATTTACTTTTTCAATATATTTGTCCTTGGAAGCTGAAGTATGTATTCTCCCTGCTGCTTTTAGAAGCTCTGGCTTGAAATACTGCCACACGCGCTCCTTTCTTTCTATGTTTTATGTTATTGGTCCATTGCACAGGTAGTTACCGCGTTGCGCAAACCGCGCCAGGATGTCTGGGAACATTCCAGATTATTTTAGGATCTTCTGTTAGGCTGGAGCATGCAATCGCGAACAGCTCAGTTTATTCTCGAACTAACGCAGCCACCAGCGATAAGGCTCGAATGTTCGATGCCACAGGTATAAATGCCGACGCATCTTGCCACGGATCAGTTTATTGACGGCCAACGCTCTGTTCGCCGCTGTCAGTGTGTATTGCTGTAGTTTGACTTTTCGTTTCCCGGCCACAAGTTCGGCCAAATGAAAAGTTTCATCTTGGACACACCGACCGCTGCCTTCGTCGACGTCACGACCCCGTGACAATATCTAAAATCTTGTAGTGTGGCTGTGGATAAGTCGAGTTCATGTATGTTTTAAATTACGTCTTCGATTTCCTACGTTTTTTTCGTGACTTTAGTTCACAGACTTCATAGTGGTAGGTGCTATATTCGTGACATGTTAATTTAATCAAACAGCAGAAGTAGGTGAGCTCAAACAAATTTAAAACGTTTCTCTGCTATAAAAAAACACTACCATATTCAATAAACACAATCTCACTCATCACGACAACGTAAATGTGTTCGGTGAAGCTGTGCTGGAAGAAGTGCTCGTCACATTTCTGTAAATAATTTGAAGGAGCGCATTGAACATATGTGCAAAGGCTAATGTAATTGAGCACAGCCTTGTAAAGCTTCGTCGTATCTTTTTGTAAACTTCTATGATCTAAACACAGTTAATTAAGGCAAAACAGTTTTGAGCGTAGTTTGTAAACTGTCTCATAAGGCATAACTAAACGTTGCATTTATGTTGTGCGGTGGCTGCATTTTCGATAAAGGCGAGAATGTTTGAGGCCCGTGTACTTAGATCCCAGGTGGTCGAAATTTCCTGAGCCCTCCACTACGGCATCCCTCATAATCATATCGTGGTTTTGGGACGTTAAGCCCCAGATATTATTAGATGTTGGAAAGACTGTTAATTCCCCTCACTGCCGTGATGTTCGTTTTGTAACGTGATTTATAATTTAAAATAACTGACCCTACGTTTCGAGGCCTTTCCGGCTGTTAGTTTTTTTTAAATTAAGAAGATTAATGACTAAACGTGGCTGGAGAGTCTTTTTATTCTTATAATCTTGCCCAGCCAGACAGTCTTCTGTCGAATATGTTTACCTTTAAATTTATAATTTCTGATGATTCACATGCAAACCATGATATGATTATGAGTCGTACAGTAGTGGGCAACTCTAGATTGATTCTAACTGCCTGGAGTTACAACAAACGCAGTTGTAGCCTTGAAGGAGACAAGACCTCTTGTCGAAGCATTTGCCCCAGCGACACCTCTTGTTCACAAATTTTTCGTCTCTTCAAGCTTTTGTTTTTCCCTGAACTTCATACGCAAATCTGAGCACACGAGGGTCCTTGCATTTCGCCCTCAATGAAATGGGACCACCGTGGCTGGGTATAAAACCTGCGTCGTTGAGCTCAGCAGTGCCACGTAATGTAACTAATGCACGGAGATAGTGTTCAATTTCAACGCAATTGCGGTGTAGATTGCATGACACAGTAAACAGCTAATGCTTGTGGACGATTGTAAGCAGCCCTCCATGAGATGCCTGGTAAACCATTCACAAATACAACTTTGCAAGCATGACGTTCAAGATGACCTGTTGTAGCAGACATTCACATGTTTCACTGCACTTGCAGAGTGGACATTCAGGGGTAGTCATCCTGTCGCTGCCTGGCAATCCTGGAAAAACAATGACATCACCAGATATTGATAAGCATAATCAATGAATATTAAACTTTGCAAATGTAAACATATAAACATAGTGAACAAAAACAGCGGTTTGTTATACATATATGTAAACGTACCTTATAATGCATGTTGTTTCACTCGGGCTAGCTTCTTTACAGGCGTATCATATAACAGGTGCCTTGCTCACTGCACACAGCTGTTTCCTACTCAGGCCAGGAGGCTATGGCAGAAAAAAAAATATTTCTGATTATAGTGCCGGTTTCTTTATCACAATAAAGTGAAAGTGCACTCATAATTATGTGAAGCTTTCGTTGCACTAAATGTGTAGTAAAAATAACCTAAACTGACAACAGGAGAAATGATACCTCTAAACCTGGCTTCTCAAATGCGACTGCGGCAAAATATAACTCGTATCTTTTTTGCACTGATATGCGGGCTAGTTACGAAGATACATGCGAGGCGTTGGTGATGCAGTTGCCTTTCTTTATTGCAGCGGCCTGGTTAATGTGAACCGAACGATAAACTCAGCAACTTGCTCCCACTTGAAGCCACGCCGCAAGGATGGCACGTTTTCTCATCGACAGAGTTTGACACGTTGAAAATTTTAATATTGCAGTGCGTCGCCTCCGTGTGACACCCACACAGTCATTGGTGAAAAGCTGAAGCAGTGTGTTTTTGTACTCACCGGTTCGTATATTCTCGGGCTTGAAACGAGTGTTCATCCGGTGAACGCTTCAACGGTCCCTTCGTTCTCCAGAAGTCTGCTGAATGCGCTTCGTGAAAGCATTTCAACGAGTCAAAACAAACAGAACGAAAGCGAATGTCTCGGCCGGCAGTGGCTGGAAACTTTTACAGCGAAACGAAAGAGCGCGAGACCCATCCGAATGCACCGTGAATTGTTACCTACCGTTACGCCGCCTCTGCCGCCGTATATTTTGAAATGAAGATAATGATGTCGATAGGCTGCTGACAATTACGAGTCAGCTGGAGCAAAAACTATTACAAAAGATTGATGCCGCGGTACCTGTCAAGGCAAGGCCACTTGGTATAAATAGCAATTTGTTTTATTGAAGTGTAGCATTATACAAAGATGTAGCCTTCGGTTATTTGAAGAATATGTTGAATTCATAATTGGCTCCGACGAGGGCGCCCCTACAAGAAAGTGCAATAGAGCGAATGGCGGCGCCCATGTGACCCTAACACAGAAGTTAGTAGATCCACTCCCGGTGTTCGAAGCCGGAACGCGCCGCGGTTGATTTTTTCGCCCTCTACGGCGATCGCTGGAACTTGAGACTTTCCGGGGCCTGGGCAGGCGTTGTCGGCGCCGACTGGCCGCTCGCTGTTACCGTCGCAGCTGATCGGCACCGCTGCGTTGTCATGTGGGAGGAACCCGTGAAACGCTGCCGCTCCTTGGCCCTGAACAGCCCCTTCCTGGTGGAGCGTGTTCAAAACTACTTCGGCGTTTACCGGCTGCAGGCACCGAAAAACGGCGGCGTCGTGCACAACGGCGTGCGCAACGGCTACACGAATGGTCCCGCTTCGGTGCCCTGCCGCGTCGAGCAGCCCGTGTGGTATTACGTGTTCCGCTTCGGATCGCTGTTGGGTTACGAGGCATTCTACGCGACATTCTTCCCGTTCATCCTGTGGAATTGGGACGCCGTGGTGTGCCGGCGCGTGCTGCTCGTGTGGGCGCTGGTGATGTACTGCGGCGGGCTGGCCAAGGACCTGTTGCGCTGGCCCCGGCCCGCCTCCCCGCCGGTCGTCCAGCTGGACTGGGCATACGCGGCCGAGTTCGGCATGCCCTCCACGCACGCCATGACCGGCGCCACGGTGCCCTTCGGACTGCTGCTCTGGACGCAGCAGCGATACCAGGTGGGTGGCACAGAAGGGTTGATCGGACATAATAGAAATAAGGCAGAAACATGTAAAACCACATCTCCCACTGTTGTGGGCAGAAGCATTTTTGATGCACACCTAAGCGAGAAAGCAGACGCACACAAAAGAATGAAAAGAAACCCTCCCGACAACCGAGAAAGTTAATTGCCAGTCAAGTGCTTTGCGAGTTGATTCAGTAATTGTTCCTCAGACATCATTACAGTTGCATACCCAACGCAGCGGCGTTCCTGAATTCCTTTACGATATAATAATGAACCGCAAAAGTTCTAGGTTAGAGTCCTTGATGGGCTACAGGTAACAGCGGTTATGTCATTCTGCTGTCACAAGGCCATTCGTGACACTTGCAGCTGCATTCAGTGGAGCTGTAATGCAAGAAATGCTGTGGAAACTAGTCGTGTGCGCATTAACTAGTGGTTGAAATTAGTTCAAGAGTTCTCCACAAAAGCTCCTATATATAGCGCGCCACATCACTGTTAAGTGTTTGCATAAGTGTTGATCTTATCGAATGGATTTTTTAGCATGCGTAAACAAGCAACACCCTTGACACTTTCAACCGGTAAACAAAGAATATAAATTTTACTATTTCAGTTCCACAGTGACAGCATCTCAGGAACATTATCACGAGAATCAATGCATCGATTGTAAACAATTTATTTTTATTTGTTTAGTTATTCATATTACCCAAAGCATCTAAGTGGCAGTACAAGGGGTTGCCTGGTGTACATACATATAACAAAAATGGATGCAGGACACAAGAAACATTTGTGCATAGCATTCATGTAAGACTGAAGTATTAGTTTTTAGTGCAAAGCAAGCGAGCGTACACATTCAAAGCGCCGTAGCAAAGCTGGCATTATCAGCAATATGCACAACGGCTGATGGTAGACAACACCTGTGGTGGATTGCTTGGGGGAAAACGAATTTTTCAGCAGTTCAATTCGACACTTGTAATGTTCACGAGGATGGCTTGGTGGGCTAGTTGGTATTGCATCTTAGACACGTTACAGCACACACAGACTGGGACAAGGAAAACACAGGGCGCAGTGCTAACTACAACTCACTTTATTTTTGAAGGAGCAAACATATATTCACTTATACCCCTGTCACACAGCACGTGTAATGTCATTCGCGGCGAATGACATTAGGTGTTAATGGCATTTTTGTTGCTGCTACACGGGCATAGTGAATGACATTCACACGTAATGACATTCGGCCGTTGAATGTGTTCACCGAACTCATGGAAGCGCGACATGTGTAATCTCGTCGACAGGCGCTTGAGAAGAGATTACAAAATCGATATCTTAAAGCAAGTGTAAACGATGTTCAGATGTGATTTAAAGGTTGTTCTTAACTTTTCGGTAACTTTTTAATGTACAACGCGATAGTGGAGGCAATTTGTGCAGCTATATTCTCGTTTCCAGACTTTGACTTGACGCTAGCGCCACCTGTCAGCCATGTTTACAAACGCTCGCTGCTGTTTTGGTGAAGCGTCGCGCACGTGTTGAACACAAATCTGCCAGCCATGGAAAGCAATTAACGTTCGTTTAAACTGATCATCATCCATCACGGTCACAAATTCACGAACGCTGTCACGGTCCGAAGTATTGGCGACTACAAGTTGTGACTCGTGAGCGGCTTCAGCTAGTCTTGCATTGGATGTGTACACGGATTTTTTTTCTATTGATGCTGTTGTATCGCGTCGCAGTATATTTTGAATAAGCCGGATAATGTTTACCGTTGTATAAATAACAATAAAGAGAAAATATGTGAACTAAATGCGTGATTTGTAACTTTCGCGGTATCATAGTAGCCTGCCGATTAACATCGACATCAACTGCGAATGTCATTTCATATGGCCGTGTAGACCCGAAAGGCAAGACAGCAATGACATTCACTATGAATGACATTCGCCGCGAATGACATTACACGTGCCGTGTGACAGGGGTATTAGCAAGCCAATGACAACGCTCTCAAGCTAAGTACCAACAAAAACAAATTGACAATATGACACATCATTTTGCACTCTGTCTATTGCATATCAGTGTTCGGAAAATCAATCTCCATTTTTTAGTGTCATGGAAGGAGCACTCACACAATTTTCTTTTGTCACGATCAATTTCGTGACATCCTTCTCTTTCTTGATCACCGAACACTGATCGAAACGCATTTCAGGGCTCTTGTTACATTGTAGAAGTTGTGCCTGTGAACCGCTTTTCAGTTCAAGGGAACCCCCCCCCCCCCCTCCCAGACAAGATCCTGCCGATGCCCATGCATGCGTTATTTCACTTACGTCAGAGCCGATCAAACGCCGCAGTGTGGCAGGACATTCGCTCGGTTTTGTTGCGTTTGCAGCTGAACACTACGTGTCTGAGGACACTGTTTCAAGCATAAAGTTGGTCTAGTTGAATGTAAGATATTTTCCAGCATGAGAAGAACAAAATTAACATGTAGCAGGAGAACACAAAGAACTCTAACTGAATCGTCACTTTGAAAAGGACAAGGAATGAAGCTCAGTGTGCGTGAGTGCACCTGTGCCCTCCACGCTTGAGCCGTGCATACGATCACAGCTGATTCTGTATGACATGATGGTGTGCCCATTGCTTATGTTCACAAACACACTGCACGTATCAAAGGACATCTTTCACTGTGGAAGCAGTGCTTCTCTTCAATCACACTCATTCGATGTTTTTTCTGGTGCACTGCAGGTGCTTGCTTGCTGTGCTTTTGTTTGATTCCTTGTATGCGTGAGGCCTGATTGAGAACCAGTGATGCTCTCACATCAGTAAATGATATACTGATGATACTGATGTGAGAGCATTGCTGGCTCTCAATCAGGTATGGTATTATGTAAATGGTATCAACACTGTGTCTTGTTTCTTAAGCCTGCCCCCATTTGTATGCACCGTAGCCTCTCTAAGATAAAATAGCAGTAAATGATAAGCTACTATCCATGCACAGCCATTATTTTCTGACTGAAAGTCCACAGTCTGGAAGATTTACTTTAAACGAGTCTAACTGCACTTGCTAGCACTGAGTCTTGATCCTTTTCTTTTTAAATTATAATGCCTTGCCATGGAGTGATGTCCGTGACCGTACTTTTTTTATTTCTTGCTGTGTATTTCTACGCCCACTTGGGCAGTAGTCCTGGACTCTATTTCCGTACACAAAAATAAATTGTTCAAACAAGTATAAATTGATGCAGCACCATAATAAACAGCCATATTCGCTAGAAGGACAGTAAAGAAATTGTGGGTGTACTGTCAGTTTAGTGTGAATGTAACGTGACATAGTGATTTTCTCGACTGGTGCTGTCAGGTGTTTCGCACGAAGTGTGCATAATAAGCAGGCGTAATTAAGGCAAGCAAAGAAGTTTTGGACGTTGTATGAAGAATTGACATTTACTCTGGCACCGGATGCATATACATTAATTTTCAGATACCTACAGCATCTGCCAAGGGCATTGTGGTTGGTCCTGCACATTGCATTCAGTCAGCGTATGGACAGAGTACATGACACAACACCGTTGCAGCACACCTGTCATGTATGAAACAATATAACAGACAAGTATGGAGAATAATACTGACGTGACAGATGGTTTCTTGACTGTGACAAGATGTCGTGTCATGATTATTCCAACAATTGTGCTGTCAAAAGCACAACAAAATGAAAGTAGCATGGTAACAATTTAATTGCGACAGGCAGTTACACTGTTGTCAAGTCCTAGAAAAAAGAAGTGCAAAAGTTGTATTTCATTACGTGTATTTTTGAAGTTTCATGCACTTGTTAGCGTAATTCATTTTATCATTATGCTGTCATGCAAGAACTGGTGTTTGCTGCTCTGCTGAGGTAAATGATTTAAGTTGATCATTCCAAGTCACTCTTTGCTCTGCTACACTGATGGTTTAACAAAACTTGAAATTCGGCGCGATGGTGTACAGCTGATGGCAAATTTTGTGCGCAAAAACAAGACAAGCACCCGTCCCGTCTCTCTCGTTCTGGTGAATTGTCTTGTCTTTGCGCACGAAATTTCCCATCTGCTACACTGAATTTCGTGTGCATGGCCTTAAACACAAGAATATGTGGGAACCATTCGTAAGAGTGTTTAGTGCTAGAATTTATGCCTTGTCTGCAGAAACGAGTTGGGCACCAGAAAACACAGAAGTGTCGTATTTTACTGTTCTTTAAAAGTATGTTGCGAGCCCATCATTTATAGTTTGCCTACCTATTATGGCTACAGATAACAGTGTATTGCCCTGCCTGGGAAACTAAAGTGATATTTTCGCCTCTGCTGGGTCCTTACTCATGCTGCAATGTGAAGCATTGTTAAAGCGCATTAAAGCATTATTAAAGCACTGAAGAATCCGTTGGATCTGCGACTAACATGCCTTGTCAAAAAGGCTGAAGGTATGTGCTAGTCGAATGAAGAGTTTAGTCGGTCTCTAAGTACAGCACGCAGTCAGCTGTACCTGGAGAGCTAACAAACGAGAAAGCACCTTGTTTCGCCTTTCTGCATTGGTAACAGCTTGATGAGGGCTAGTCGGTTCATAATAAGAGCAGAGAATAAAACACGCGATGAGAACAAGGACAACAAAGGAACGAAGCTTTTGTCCTATCGTCTTCGTTCTCTTGTTGACCTTGTTCTCGTCGTGGCGTGTTGTCCTAGGCCCTTGTGCAGTTCACCCCAAAAATCGTTTATGAAGGAGCCCAGCTTAAAATCCGTTTTCGGGGGGACATGCCTGGTTTCGGGTGGTTTTCATGCCAAACGCTAGCTGGTTGGCATGAATTAGTCCATGCTGGTTGTGTCGTTTATGAACGCCTCTCTCATACGCATACACATTTTGAAGCAGGGTGACTAATTCGGCTTTTTTTTTAGCGTTTATTTTCATGCCGAGGTCGCAGAAGTTCTCGTCATAAATGTTCTACATGATCATGGTGCCATTTGTTTTCAGTATTCTAAAAGCATGGCACACTAATTTATTTCCAGCCTTTCATTTTCTCGACCATCTGGGTATTACCTTAGCCAAAAGGGTGGCTTTCTTGGCCAGTCTCTTGACAAACGTGCTCTACCCCATCTCTACCGACCCCGCGAGACCACGACCCGCAGTTCAGTATAACGCTAGAGCAAACGCAGCGCAAGGTTAGCGCGCAAGCACGCTCACATGAGCACCGCGTGCAAGAGCACGCGCACTGCTGCTCAGCACAGCGCGAGCAGAAAACGAGACGGGGAGAGAGTGCAGCGAGACAGACCGCCGGCGGAGCGCAGTGCGCGACCGCATAACGAGATTACAGTGACTCTAAACGAGATTTCTTAAAAGCGCCCCCTGGCCCAGATTTTCTCGTCTGTTAATATAGTTTTACTTTTTGAAACCATCTGTTTATTCTCCCATATTCCCTTACATGTGCATGATACGTTGAAGGACACGTTACACGATTTGCTTACGTTACGGTTGTTTTCGGAATTCTCCGCACGAAATTGCAGCGAGAACACGAGTGCACCTTCCGTTCCCGTCGCCGTCATGCACCGCATATATATATATATATATATATATATATATATATATATATATATATATATATAAAAGCCCCCCCCCCCCAAAAAATTCAGAAAAATGCTTCCGAAGCGCGGAATCGAACCTGGGACCTCTCGCACCGCAGCGCGTGGCGGTAACTACTACGCCACGAAATGCAGATCCTCCAGGTAGCTAACGGCGAGCGTTATATACACACCCTTTATCGCTGGCCGGACTCGGAGACGGCAGGCGCTTATAAGCGTTTCTTCATTACCAGCGAGATGGCGCGTTGGGCGCTGGCCGCGCTTTGAAGGTCGTCGCCCCGCACCTGCGAGCGCCGATGCTCTGCGCCATGGAGGAAGGAAAAAGAAAGGAGGGAGCATTACGTCACGTGATTGAAGCTCACCGCGTCGGCCCAACACGTGATCAAAACGTCAGTGCGCGCGGTAGGTTTTAGTACTACTGGTGGAGTTCTGTTTTTGAACCTCCTCCTGGTCTGCGCCGAACGAGCGCTCTTCGATTAAAAGCTACCGGGCGCCATATCCGAAGTCTCGGCAAATCTCACTTCTTGCGTGATCTCACCGCAAAAGGTCACGTGTTGGGCCGACGCAGCTGGCTTCAAAACGGGTTGGCTTGCCAAGGCTGGCTGCGTGACGTAATGCTCCCTCCTTTCTTTTTCTTTCCTCCATGCTCTGCGTCCTACAGGGCGTGGTCGCCTTCGTACGCTTATCTCAAGGAAAGAAGGGGGGTGGACGGGGGGTTGTACGACTTGTGCTTTCCCCTCGATGTCCGCGCTGAAGTCAGAGCGTACGAAGGTCACTTCGCTCTCTGCAGCGGCCGCGTTTGCGAAAGGAACGCGCTGTTCAAACAGAAATAAGTAACAACTGCGACATTTAGTTCGCGCTCGTCCTGTGTGTACCTGTGCGTTCGTTTCGTGCGTCCTGCTTTTGTTTCAGCAGTGCGCTTCAAGTATCGAGCTGTGACGAATGATATAGTTCGCGCTCGTCCTGTGTGCGTTCTTTTCGTGCGTCCTTTGGGCTCGAGCGACGCGCTGGCAATTTCGAGCTGCTTTCCGTTCTTCGCGTTAGATTCCAATTTGTTGCTATCGCATTTATTGCTTCGCTGTTGCGGCGAAACTGTGACTTTTTTTGTTTTTCATCCCACGGTCGCAGGAATGCGGCACTTGGAGCGTAGCGGTTCCCTCCGTGGCGCCCATTGGGAAGACCCCCTTAGAGTGCAAATACTTCACTTGTGCCATCACGTCTGGAAGAACGAGCTTGGCGACAGCGTCCAAACCTGTCGAACGCGTCACAACCGTGCTTTTCGGAAGTGGGACAAATTTTCTGACAATTTCCTTCATCGCGTGCATTGTACTCGCCACACACACGTGCGCGCGAACACACGTGCAGTGTGCAGGGAATCGCAGATGCAGTTTTAACGCTCATCCGCTTTTCGAATACAGCTCAAGTCGCACGACGTCGGGTTGCATCCAATTGTTCAGGGTTTTTTTTTTTTTCTTTCGCTCGACATCGTGGCACTCATACAGGGATTTCGAGCTAATAGAACGACGGGATTGTATGGCTGAACGGAACAGCTGTTCGTGGCCACCAGTAAACGCTTCAGCGGAAAATGCAAATTCCCGAAATGTGCCTATCGTAAATCCACGTACAGCTATTCGCGACTGCGCGACGGAATTTGAACAAAGTCAAATTAGCGCGAATGGAGATGGCCACAAAGACGAGGCAGACAGGCGACGGAAGATCGGCCAGAGAGGTTTACTTTGTCGCAGTTATACGCTTAACGGCAGCACATACATCGCAAACAGCACCAAGTTTTTGTACTCCAACTTCTTGTGACGCGGCGTCAGTACCCCTTCAGCCGATTTATTTCGCTCGTGGCCTCGGCAACTTGCGTTGGTGCAGGCGTTGTTGTATTGCCCGATCGTGCATGCTTTTTTGCCGATAATGATAAACTCCCGCGTGAACCTGCAACTTGCTGGCATAAAGCAGAAACGAAAAAAAAAATGCCTGCCTGATGTATCAAACAACGAGCTGACCGCTGAAGAAGAGTGTGACAAGAATTGCAGACGTGTCGTTAGCTCAAGAATATGTACCAACTAGGCCCTAATGAAGTATTAGTGTCGTTAGCTGCACCAATTAACACGAGCCCACCGCAATTAAACGGTGCCAAAAACGAGACGAGGCACACAGAAAGGAGTGACAAGAACCAGCGCTGACTTTCAACTAATCTCTTCAGTTGTTAGTCGGCGTTTGCGGTATCATGACTTCTTTCTTGTGTCCGTGTTTGCACGCCCTGTCTTTTTAGAATGAATACTTACCAACTAGCTCAGCTCTGTGTTATTCTAAGCTTCAACTCAAATTTTCAATCGGAAAAGCAGATATATACATAAAGCACGCGACCGTACAGGGGTATTCAGACGGGGGAGAAATTCTCCGGGGAGACGGGGGGGATTGCGGATCACGTGACCGCGACGTCACGGATTAGCGAGTGGGCGTGACCCCCCCGCGCCTCCTCGGGGGAGACGGGGACCTTTTCCCCGAAAGGACACCACTGGAAACGCCGGCGCCACCGTCGGCGTGACGTGCTTGGCAGGATGACGTGGCCTCAGCGGCCGCGTCGGCTGCTTGTGGAGCGCTGCCGCGTGCTTTGAAAACGAGTTTCAAGTGCCACATGCGCTGCGGTCTGTTCAAATACGGAAGTTTTCTCGCATTTTCTGCTCAATTGAAACCATTGTAATAGAGTGGCTGCCTCCGAAGGCGACCAACATGGGGCTCTACCGCTCGGTGCCGCAGTGCCGGGCTTACGCAACGGAGCCCAGTGTCAGCCTGCACCGGTAACCGCGGGACAAAAAACTGCGTGAAGCATGGGTTGTAAAGCTAAGAACCGGCAAGTAGCCATCGGCTACGAGTCTTGTGTGCAACAAGCACTTCCGCGACTAAGACTTTCGTAACTGCGTCGGGCCTGCGATGTTCGGTGAGTAGCAGACAGCGCGCACTGAGACGATGGCTCGCGCGCGCTTCCCGCAGGCAAATGATGCTTATCTGCCACAGGATGGAAAAGGCGCTACTTTTTACCACGTGGGATACCATGTCAGGACCATCCCGTGCGACCTCTTGATCGTCGGCCCCGTGCTCAGCGTCCACAAAATGGGCTGCAGACGCGCAAGTCGTTTAGACAAGTTTAATTGAAAAACGCACAGTGTCCCTTATGCATTCGTTAAAGATTACTATAAGGCGAAAGCCATCTTCTTGTTCTTGTCAGTTGTTTGTACTGATTCTCCCGCGCCCCCCTCCAAAAGCGTTCTGCCCTTAACGCGGTTTTGCACGGCCTCCGTGACCGATCACGGAGGCAATGCAAAGCGACCATGACGTGTGAATACTTCATCATGTGACGTCATAATGAAGCTACATATTTTGGCGATCTGTGACGTCATGATGACTCCATATGGTGACACCATCACGTGACGATTATTATTTGCATCACTTGTGCTGACGCCGCCGATGCGGGACGCCGACGGGCAATCTTACTATTTGATGAGGCATCTAGGGCTTTCGCCTTCATGAGCTACAAGTTTTGCATTGTCTCCGTGATCGGCCCACCGATCATGGAGGCAACGCAAAGGGACCATGTCGTGTGAATACGTCATCATGTGACGTCACGTTATGTCACGTCATGGTGATGTCAAAATGAAGTTACAAATTTAGGAGATCTGTGACGTCATGTGGTGACGTCATCACGTGACGATTATTTTTTGCGTCACTCGTCTTGACGCCGCCGACGGTCAATCTTCCCGTTTGAAGAGGCATCTAAGGCTTTCGCCTTCATAAGCTACGCGACGTTTGCTGGTGGACTAGCGAGAGTCAAATGCTGCGGCTGTGTGCTGCATTTATGTTGGCAATAACATTTTTTCAGTCGAGCTTGCGTTCCCCTGACGCAAACACTATGTGCTAAAAAGCCCAAATTTATTTGTGCCACTCTCAAACTCACGTTGGGCCTCTCCAACCCCATGAATTTTCTTGGAGCCTCAGTTATTTACGTGGGAAAGATGCCACCCTGTTGGCGTTAGACGCGACACTGCTGCCAAAATTGCTGGGGTACTCGCCAAATAATTACTATCCTGTTTTGCGGCTGCTGGTTGCTGCAATAACTTCTGTTTTATTCACCGCTATTTCAAGTTAATGTGGGTCCTAGTTCAATTCCGACGTTTGCAGAACAAGTCCGGCAAACGTTACTGTATTTTCTTTCTTTTCCTTGGCATTGCATGCTACTACATGCTTGCTCTCGTAGACTGCTTCTCCTTCCACCAGCAATCTCGAAGTGGTGAAGCTTCGGTCTATGAAATTGTTGATGACAGAGGGCGGCAAGTTCACTAGAATGCAAAGGGATCGATAATTAAGGAGCATTAAAAAAAAAAAAAAGGCGTCGCATTTGCTCACGTTTTGTGTGAGCACCAAACGAAACGAATACACTGAATAAAGAAACAGAAGCAGCGGCATTTGCCCGCTGAGAACACCGATCAATACGCAGTGCGAGACAACTTGTCAAATGACATTGAAACGTACACGAATTTAGACAAAAAAAAAAAAAAACACTGAATCGTCGGGACGGCACATCCCAAAGTTGCCATGCGCCCCGAAGCCGTAGTTGTAACGAAATTGTTTTTGAACTGCTCTGATAGCGTCCGCGCAACAGTAGTTCTTTGTGTACTCACAAATTCTCATATTTTGCGGCATAAAGTTCACAGCGCGGTGCCAAAACGCGCTCGTAGCAAAAGCGAAACCGTCAGTACGAACATACATGCAGAGGCACCGTCAGTCGTCGCGAACCCGTGCTATCGCTGGCTTGAGGCTTCTTTCTGTTATGCTCCGTTTGGTTATACAGGCAGTCTACTCTAACGAGATATTTAACATAGTTTGCACTCAGCGAGTGACTACCTTTCACGCAAGAGGCCGGTTCAGGGGTCTCCAACGCGGTGACCGCGTGAAGCGGGTGCTCAGTTTTCTGCAAAGAGACAGCGACTATAGACTATCTTGTGCTTTCAGTTCGTCGAACATGATTATTTGGACAGTAAAGAACACAGTTCATTTCGAAAGTACTTACAGAAATGCCCTGGAGGGCTTCCGCGAGGTGTTTTTGTAGAGCGCCGACCGCAAAACCTATGGGGAGCGCGCCGGCGGTATCCTACCTCACGGCTGGGCTAGACCGCACGCGCGAAGCGAGCGCGCGCGTGCGGTCTAGCCCGGCCGTGCCTACCTAGTACGCAATCGAGGCGCGTCCGATAGAGGGCGACTCCGTAACTCCTCGCGGCCAATAGCGAAATTTCGGGCTCTTGTTTGGCCACATTGTTGCACTTGCTCCTGCAGTATACCTGCAGAGTGCGGCAGCGGGTGTACAGTCTGCAGCTGCATGGTCGTCTGCAGCTCGTCAAACGGGTGGTACAAAGCCACCATAGTGGTCCAATAACATTGGTCTCCCACTCCGTTCGCCTCGTCCGTGTGAGTGGGGGACATTTGTGGAGACTTCTCCTCGCGAGCTGACGTCACTAGGCTCCGCCTTTATCCCCCGAGCATTTCTCCCCCGTCTGAATAGGCTTCCCAAGCAACGCTTAGCGGGTTAGCGGCGCTGCTGCTCTTGACAGGCAGCGCCATCTCTGGCAGAAAAAGAGAAACTGGGGTGTTAGCAGCGCGCGTTTTCCCTTCTCTCCACCGCGTTGCTGCTCGCTTCTGTGCACGTGCAGAGCTCTCGCGGTGCACTTTCGGCGCCTCGCAATGTACCGCTTGCAGTGCGGCTTCAAAAGGAGTTTCAAGCTTGACTGGCACTTCCGAAAAGCGAACTTGATAAAATGAGAAAGGCTCGTCAATCACGTTAACGGTGAAGAGCAGACGATCGACGACAACCACGCCCGACTCAAAGCGAAATGCATTTCTCAAGTCGCGATTACACCGTGTAGGACGTATACCTCGAGGTAAGTCTCATTCTGTCATGTTAAAGTTGAATAATGGTCCACATGCACTCCGAAATGAAGCCGTACACGCTATCGATGTTCTGC
The DNA here is from genome assembly GCF_013339695.2 of Rhipicephalus sanguineus. Classification (NCBI taxonomy): domain Eukaryota; kingdom Metazoa; phylum Arthropoda; class Arachnida; order Ixodida; family Ixodidae; genus Rhipicephalus; species Rhipicephalus sanguineus. The sequence continues at coordinate 165,447,076 of NC_051183.1, forward strand.
GGCGTGGACTACGAATCATATGATTGTTTTGATATGGCATGCTTACAGTAGCAGCCGTGTACTTTCGTGAACAAACGTTTGCGGCGTGCGAAAAAAAGATTATACGGCCATGGCACTGGTTCCTGAGAAGGTTAGAGTCAAGTCCTCCGTGCCGCTGGAGAATCACCCGCCGATTAAGACGCGAGGCAGCTAGCTGAGCTTTAACCACTGTGAAGCAAGATGAACTGCTCGCCTCGTTTTTTCGGCTCTCGCGTCATGCTTGCAGTCTCTTTTTATGATATCGAATTGAGAGGCGTATAAAACCTGTTGCGTGAACGCGGCTAGAAAATCGCACAAAGTCAGAAGGTGGTTACTTCAAGGTTGCAATTGCAAAGCATGTATTAAGTGCCAGTTATATTTAGCGGCTTAAATATATATCACCCTAATAAAGTGACAAAAACAAAGCAAACCTGCAGAACGATGTCAAAGCTTGCTGAAAATGCACAGACGTCTGTTCCGGCGTGATAAAGCAGCCTTCCCGACGCGTGAAATGCAGGCGCCGAACTTCTGACAATGTGCGGAGTTCAGTTGAATTCAACCAACCGCGCAATGCTAACGGTATAACGCGAATGTGAACGTTCAACAACGACGGGTAGGTCTCACGAGCACGGGGAATCAAAATACAAAGTTGCTTCACCTACAACCGTAACTGGACTTTAACAATGCGAGAAGACAGCGAGTAATCATTACTGTAGTCGCTGCGTGCATGCGCCCCGTTACTTACCGATTCAGGTAGTCGGAACGAACGAAAGCGATGAACTCAGACAGCCAAAATAGAAGGCGAGACAGCGCTGTCAGCTATCCACGCTTGCCGCCTTTATTTCTCGTGCGACACGCCCGGGAACCGATACAGTTTAACACGTGAATCGTGTGCCTTGTCTGCACTGTTGTGGCTGGCCACCAAACCGCAATACTTCGGACCACGCTTGCGCTTCCGCGGGGTCGCTTCTGCCATCGTGGAAATGCGCAGCTTCGCACAGCAAGCCTCTCGGTTCAACGTACCCAGCTGACGGCCTCCCAGTTACCCGCACCGAGAGAAGAACGCGTGCGCACGTGCGCTACCGCTACCGTGAAAGGGGCTGAGTCGGCCGCGCAGAAGGTTCAGAGCTTTCCGACAGAGCCGCAGCGCGGCTGGCGCGGCGCTGTCGTCGCGCCGCAAACTTGAGCTTGGGTTCCCTATACCCCTGTACGGTGCATGCGCGAAAAAAATCCGCCTGCCCTTGCACGCGCCCGGTTCCAAGACGCACTCATCAAGAGGACGGCACGACCCGCCCTCTTTCTGTGCCAACATATTCATACAATATGTACCAACTCGTCCAACTACGTGTGTGGGCTGGGATATGGGTATTTTATTGCGCATAGCAATTATGTGGACACACTCGGCGTGTTTTTGCCGTGCCGTTCCATATATATATATATATATATATATATATATATATATATATATATATATATATATATATATATATATATATATATATATATATATATATATGATGGGAAACTTTGTGCGCAAAATCCAGACAATTCACAAGACGAGATAGACAGGACGGGCGCTACTTTCAGAAAGTAGCGCCCGTCCTGTCTATCTCGTCTTGTGAATTGTCTGGTTTTTGCGCACAAAGTTTCCTATCAGCTATGCACCATCTCGCCGAATTTCAAGTTTTGTTAATATATATATATTGTCAAGGAAGCGACACAGAGACAGCACCCTTGCTGCGGGCCGGCTGTTCTATTCTTCCAAGCTTCGTCCTTCTCTTCCTTGCCCTAGCCGAGCATGCGCCGATGCCCGAGCGCCGCTGTCTTCATTACACTCGGCCACACTGCGAGCACGGTGTCCTGCCAAAAAATGACCCTTCAGTGGCGGTGGTTGTTTCCTAGCTGGTGAAAACATTCAGGGGTCCTGGGCGCTGAACCATCATAGGTAGCGCTGATGCTTCTGGCGGGCAGCGTTGGCTGCCTCGCAGAGGCCGGTCACTGCCACGCGGCGACACTGCATGGACAGCTGCTGAAACTGTCTCTGGCGGTCCGTGCCGGCTCTGTCGCTGTGGACGCTGGGGCTTGGCATTATTATTTGCCGATGCTGGCTCTGGGGGACGACATTGGCTGTGCCGCGGCGGTCGTCCTCGGCCACGCTGCGACTTTCCTTGGAAACCTGCCTCATTCCCTTCTGGTGGACGTAATTGGCGGCTTCGTTGTAGTCGTAGTTCCTGGTCATGATTATACTTGACATGAAAGTTCTTCAGCGACGGTTCTGGCGGGCGGCCCTGACTATTTCGATATGGTCGCAGGGCCAACTCAAAATGCTGAGCTTTGTCCCGTCGCCGTTCTGAAAATCGAACATGCGGAACTGCTGAAGGCTCAAGATCTGCAAATTGCCGTAGAGTCGAGTGTCGGATTATTTGGAGTAGTTTGCCTGCTTCATGGTTGGTCGAGCTCCAGCGAGGTGTACAGCGAGGCTTCTGCGTCAATGAGTGCGTGATTTCCCTAGATGAGCTGCGACGCAGCTCATGGTCTTGCAGCATTGTCGCTGTAGTGCCCTTTGAGGTAAAGTTCCTGCTTTGAGGTGGTCGAGCTGGCAGGTCTTGACGATGTGCCGCGTGCATTCGAGCTGTCCCGCTCGAAAGCAGTGCTGCCAGCAGGAGAGTTGGTCTGGCCCGACAAGTCATCGATGACTGTCACCTCAACTGGGATAGGCACCTCAATGTCTTCGAAGGAGACATCGTCCAGGAAATGAGCGTCCGCGCGCTCGTCCAAAAACTGCGGCGTTTGGACATATGGCTCAGACTGGTCAGGGCCGATCTTGTTGGCATCACTGGACAGGCCTACTTTGTGGAGTGGTGCAGCGTAGGCCGTGCTGATACAGTCATGCGTAGACTGGTGAAGGTCGTGGATTCGTGGTTCGTACGGCACGACAGGGACCAGCGCCTCCATATGCCCATATGCCGTCCTGTACGGTATACAGGACGATACCTCAGAGAACGCGCCGAAGTCTGAAAAAAAAAAGTATTGGAAATCATAAATAACACGCTAAATCTTGACGTAGCTAGCGAACACATTGCAAGAGCTCATAGGATCGGTCGTTTTTGCCCTGGGAAAAACCGCCCGTTGATTGTTAAGTTTACCGCCTACAAAACTAAGGAACAAATCATTCGGAAACGTTCGGAGTTGAAAGAAAGTTCTGTGTCAATAAGTGAAGGTTTTTGCCCTGCAACGCGATTTGCTAGAAAGAAACTGACAGAGTTCGGCAAGAACCTTCAAGTTCCTTATCAAATACGGTATAAAAAGCTTCTTGCGGGTGGCAAGTCTGATCATTACAATGCAGACGACGATTCAGTCCATGAAATTGGTCTGTCGAATAACCACGAAAGTGAAGAATCTACACCTTCCCTTAGACCAAGACGAGGGGCGCAGGCAAAAAAGCGATAGGGAAGCGAGAGGGGTTGCGGCTCAAAGAATGCTTGCCGGACTAACTGAGCGGTACTCTTTACTAATATACGTAGTCTTGTGCCAAAAAGAGATGAATTATGTAGCCTAATCGATGATTGCGACGCTGACATCGTAGCCATTACTGAAACATGGTTATCCGCCAATGTGCCCAACGCTGACCTGCTGTACTGCAATAAAAAAAACGCCAGGCCTGCGTTGAAACCGCAGCACAGTCACAGCGAAAGCTGGAAGAGTGGCGTTTCTAGAGCCCGTTAAGCTCTCTTGGGGCTACAATACATTAGAAAGGTACCCACTACGCCATAAATCACAATTTTTGTGAAGTTGGGAAGCACCTACTAAGCCATTATTCGTCATTCTGCGGAGAAGCGAGGCACCAGCTACACGTCTGTAAGGCATTATGTGCACTTTGTTGACGCGACGACTGATGACGATGAAGAATCATGGCTCAGCCCTTTGTAATGGATTGAATCTTGAAACGGCCCACCAGTTATGTAATTTGCATTGGGTGACGCCCGGTCGCTATTTCCCTCTCCCGTCATGCTGTATAACATACGTTGATGTGGGAAAGAGACGGGTGGGGGGGGAGAGGGCGAAGAACTTTATACTGAGACCCCGAGGAAATGGATCATGCGCTTATGGGATTCCTTGGCAACCAATACAAGTGCACTTGCGAGGAACCCACTACGCTATAAATCATTGTAAATTTACTGGGACCCCGAGGAAGTGGATCATGCGCTTATGGGCTTCCTTGGCAACCAATACAAGTGCACTTGCGAGGAACCCACTACGCTATAAATCATTGTAATTTTTGAGAAGTAGGGCAGCAGGCACTGTGCCATTTTTCGTCATTCTACGGAGAGCGTTGGTACCTGCTAAACGCATCTAAGGCATAATGCGCACTTTGTTGATGCTGTGCCTGATGACGTTGAAGAATTATGGCAGAGCCCTTTGTAAGGGGTTGGAAGCATTCAACAACCTACTCGTTGCGCAATTCGCATTGTGTGACGCCTTGTTACAGAATTCGCGTTGTGCGACGCTTGGTGCTTATTTTACTCTTCTACCACGCTATATTGCATATTCTAATGTGGTTCCTTCCCGACATGAAGCCTGTATAAGACCTTTATGCAAAGCAGTTTCAAGCACCGGCGGCGGCGGCGGCGGACAACTACGGCGCCAAAAACGGCCGGTGAAATGATCTCATAACAGCTTTCGCTGTAAAATATCAGATCTATCGCAATGACCGCACTGTTTCTGTTGGTGGTGGTGTGCTACTTGCAATTACTGAAAGCCTTAGCAGTTTTGTAGTTCCCATTACTAGTGATATGGAAGCAGTGTGGTGTTGTCTGACTACGAACTTTAAAAAAATGATTATTGGTGTTTGTTACCGCTCACCGTCAACCAGTGCATCATTCAGTGAAAACCTTCACGACTGTTTAAATCAAATTACTGTACAGCCTCCTGGTGCTGAAATACTTCTTATGGGTGACTTTAACTTTCCCAACATTGTCTGGTCTGCCATGCGCCCATTTTCAAATCCATCATCAACCGAGTCCAACAATTTTATCTCGGTTTGTGCTGATTTCGACTTATCGCAGTTAGTTGTTTCGCCTACTCGTGTAACACAAAATTCATCGTCCCTTTCAGACCTTGTTCTGACGTCAGTTAAAGACGTCGCTTCTTCGATCACCCATTTGCCTGGTCTAAGTGACCATGACATCTTGACTTTCAGCCTAGTTACAACACATTCAAAAACATGCAAACGGTTCAAAACTATTAAAGATTACGGGAAAGCTAACTACGACGCCATTAATGAAGAACTTACATTATTTCTTGACGTTTTTTTACCTGGTGTATTCCAGCGTTCAGTACAGAGTAATTGGAATATGTTTAAATCTATCGTTTCTAAACTAGTTCAGAAATATGTACCTAGTCGTCGTATATTTGCCAACAGTAAAGCACCCTGGTACTATAGGTACCTCAACCGGCTTGCTAATAAAAACAAACGTTATTTCCGTAGAGCAAAACTTTCTCGAAAAGCGTTTCATTGGTTATCATATAAAACAGCCGCCTCGTCGTACATTTCCGCTTTGAAATGCAGCAAATTCTCGTTTTTCAATATTACTCTCCCAAACATGCTCAAAACTAACCCGAAAGGCTTTTGGAATGCACTCAAAGACAACGATGACCATAAGTTTACGCTATCGTATCCATCTGGTGACCCCGTGCCGACATCCCTTACTGCCCATGTGTTGAATGACACCTTCGTTCGATCATTTTCATCTGCGAAAACCAATGAAATGCCCAACTTCTCACGATTCAACTATTTTCCCATGGATTCGATTGTTTTTGATTCCGTAGGAATTGCAAAGATAATTGACAAACTAAAACTAAGTTCCACTAGTGGTACAGATCAGATCAACACGAAATTCCTCAGAAACACGAAAGAGCGCTGTTCAATTATTCTAGAGTGTCTTTTTTTCGCAATCTTATGACTCCGGTTCTTTACCTGAAGATTGGAAAACAGGTAAAATTGTTCCAATTTTCAAATCCGGAAAAAAGAGTGATCCCTCAAACTTTCGTCCTATCTCACTTACGTCAGTTCCATGTAAAATTTTTGAGCACATCATCTTCACGCATCTTGTCAACTATCTAGAGGATAACAGTTTCTTCTCGACCTCGCAACATGGTTTCCGGAAATCTTTCTCGTGTGAGACTCAGCTAATCACATTCACAAACAACCTACATGTGTATGTTGACTCTGGCTTTATTGTAGATTGTAATTTTTTAGATTTCGCGAAAGCTTTCGATAAAGTTAACCACTCCTTACTGTTACACAAACTAAGTGCTTTTAATATTGATCCCCAAGTACTCACTTGGATTCGCGAATTCCTTTCCTGCCGTGTACAGTACGTCACAGCCAACGGCTTTGACTCTCCATTAGCAACAGTCGGTTCCGGCGTACCTCAAGGGTCAGTACTTGGTCCGCTGTTATTCCTGATCTACATTAACGACCTACCTGCAGTGATTTCATCCCAAGCCTGTTTGTTTGCAGATGACTGTGTCATTTACCGGAAAATAACCAGCGATTCAGACGTGAGTTCACTACAAAATTATTTAGATACCGTATCACAGTGGTGCCGCACGTGGCATATGGAACTGAACGTCGCTAAATGCAAACGCATGCGCGTAACCAGACGCAATGTCACCTCTCCGTCCTATTCCCTTAACAATTCACCTCTGCAAACCACAGCTTCTTATCGTTACCTTGGCGTTCACATATCTAACAACTTGTCATGGAAACACCACGTCCATCACATATTAGCTAAAGCAAACCAAACTTTAGGTTACTTGAAAAGAAAGTTCTATCTTGCCCCACCGTCACTAAAACTATTGCTTTATACCACCTACGTTCGCCCTCAACTAGAATACGCCTCATCTGTCTGGGACCCGCACAGCTGTACATTAACCCAAAGCATTGAGGCAGTACAAAATCGCTCAGTTCGCTTTATTTCATCCAACTACGATCGCAATGCCAGTGTCACAAACATGAAAGCTGCTCTTAATCTACCTCCCCTAGCAACGCGTAGAAAACAATCGCGCATTTGTCTTTTTCATAAGATATACTACCATAACCCCGCTCTTCGTTCCTTGTTCATACACCCAGCTCCATTTCGCTCACACCGACTTGATCATCATCATAAGGTTGACATACCCCATTTTTCAACTACTACAGGCTCGCAATCATTTGTTCCCAGGACAGCAGGTGATTGGAATCACTTACTAGCCTTCATAACCGATGTAACTGATACAACTGCATTTAAAAATGTCTTATCCAGCGTACTGTAGCACAGCATGTTTATTTCTTGAACGTACTGTAGATTACTAGTTTGTGAGTGTGATTGCTAGATTGTGTACATTACTAGATTTTGTGATTATTTTGTATAATGCTTCCAGTTATAATCTTTGTTGTTATTGTTCATGCTCTTAATTACTATGAACACCCCACCCCCTCTGTAATGTATTTATACCCTGAGGGTACTATAAATAAATAAATAAATAAATAAATAAATAAATAAATAAATAAATAAAAGTGCTCTCGAGCTTGGAGGCGGCCTCGCCAACTGCTCTGACTTGAGGATGGTGTTGTAGCCTATCGTGGGGCTGGACAGCACTGATAAACCATCGACGTGTCGCCCCACATGAGCTCCATGTCCGAGAACGGGCACGTTGTTCACCGCGGGCACAGCTGCACCGTGCCCTTCACGATCTCGGTAACCGAAGGAGGGCAGGGTGGGAGCCCGAGCTGCGCCGTCGGGATTGTGCGTCTCACAGCTCCCATCCGGGGTAGACAGTGGGACGGTAGGCAGGGAGTCGCAGGCATGAAAAAGTGGGCGGAAAAGACTCGTCAACTTCTCACACCACTCCGACCAGGATCGCTGCCGGACGCCCTCGTAGGCATGCCATGCCTTGGCGGCATCGCGAAGGCGGTCGACGGCAATCAGCCATTTTAGGGGCGAAGCTCCTTAAGGCGGCACCCGTTCGTCCCTCGTAGTCGTAGTCGTAGTAGTCGTAGTGCGTAACCAGTCTTACGCTTTGACCTCCAAGGTGGTGCCGGTGGGAGATTTTTCCTGTGCGTTGTTGAAGAATAAAACATTCTCCGCGTGCGCGTTAACTAAAAGCCGAATTATTCTGTCTCTCATTCCCCATTAGCAGCCATTGGCATGTTCCAGTAGGAAACGTTAGTAGAAGTAGAAGTGTAAGTGTTAGCTAAAAGCCGACTTCTTCTGTCTCTCATTCCCATTAGCAGCCATTGTTTACCTCCAAGGTAGTGCCTGGTGAGATTTCTCCTGTGCGTGATTAAACAATAAAAATTTTGTTCAAAACGCCGTTGATTGATGAAATAAACCAACGAAAGACGCCAGATGTTTTGTAAAAGCAAAACGAAAGAACGCCAGATGTTTCTAAAGCAAAACGAAAAGACGCCAGCTGCTTAACGAAAGACGCCAGATGTTTTCTAAAGCAATGGTTTTCTAAACAATGAAAATTCACAGCGTACATGTAAAATTAAAGTGAGCTGCAAGTCGTCATAACTCATCGAACCTTTAGTATAAACGCGCCCGATCTCACGTCGGTGATGATGTACTGGGCAGAATTCACGGAAGATTCACGGTTTACGATGAACCTCCGCAGCTTCGCCCACTCATCATCATTCACTCCGTGGATATGCTGTGATTTTTTGATGGTCAGACCAGGCGTGGTGGGTGCCGAGCGAGTTGATAGTCTCAACCCACCCGAAGACGTCGTCCTGGAAGCCGCGGAACACCGGCACTGCCCAAACAGCCGACGATGGTGAAGCGACAGGCAAAAACGCGGAGTTCAACGACGTCACGCGGTGGTGTTGACGACAGAGTTCCGCGCCGTTGTCGGTTGGGGCGCCCGACGAGCCATGGGCGGTGTCCACGGCGTACGCGGCGGTCCCGGTCCTCACAGTGGATAAATCCATGGTCAAGGACGCGTGGACGGCGTCCCTGCTCGTGAACAGGTATCACGGCGTCAGTGAAACGGTGTGGAGCCATCGAGGAGGCCTAGGCGCCGTCCCCGAACGGTGGTTGCAGCGGCGGCAGGTTAGTGGGTGCTGAGGAGGCCTGGACGCCGTCCTCTACTCACGCTTACTGCGGCTGCACGTTGACTGGTGTCATGCACGAGGTTCGCGCTTACGGTTCGATGGTCGTAGACTGCGCCATTGTCAAGGAAGAGACACAGAGACAGCACCCTTGCTGCGGGCCGGCTGTTCTGTTCTTCCAATCTTCGTCCTTCTTTTCCTTGCCCTAGCCGAGCATGCCCGAGCGCCGCTGTCCTCATTACAATATATATATATATATGGGTTATCCTATAAAAGTGTGCCAGGTGGTGGATTTTCGACCGTCTCCGATCATGGTGAAAAAAATCGTCCTAGTATGTGTGAACGTGAGAAGTAGTTATTGAGGCGTTAGCGTTATATTTCGGTAAAAATTTTCATGTTGCCTCCATAGAAGGCGCGTCGAACGTTGGACACGGAAGTGAAACTCTGTAGCGCTAAATAATTTATATAAAGCTTCTGGTTTGAGCCATTACTAAGAAAACATTTTTTTTCTTAATACGAAGGCGTCGATCTTTCATGAATGTGATAGGTGTTCATTTTTGTCTTGACTTTCATTATTTTTAGCCTTGTCAAAAAATTGCAAAAAGGCTGAATGTTTAGCAATTTTTAATAAAAGCACATATTTTTTCGCGAGCAATATAACCACGTTGTGGGCTTTCTAAGTTCATATAATCAACGATAAAAATTTTGCGGGAGGGAATGAAGTGGAAACGGTGCCACAATATTGTGTTGGGAAAAATAGCATTTCGGCTTCATTTTCGCAATGTAGCCCTCCAAGTAAAAATATGGCATACAGATCGTTGTGTAGTATGCTTTGTTGGTAAAATATTCTTGTTTTAAGGGAGAAAAAGGAAAAATTTTGACCTCGCGTCGTTTTGCTGCAATGTGTTGCTGGGGGCTTGTTAGTCATAACACGGCACATCGTTTGCTGCAGCGCGCGACAAAACATTGGCCGCGTATCTGCGTGCTTCGCTGCAAATGTCGTCTAAAGACGATAGAAGAGGCGCTGCGTGAGATATGGACGCCATCTGGCATTACGTCGGGAAACATGAGAGCTGTGTTGCGGGCTAATAGTCCCGGCGCAGCAGCAGGCGAAGACCGGCGGTGACCAACGCGACCGGTGGAGACGCCAACCAGCCCGAACACGCGGTTTGGCGCGATGCGCTGAAGCAGAAGAAACGTCCGCACTCAACGAGTACTCTCCACACACTCTTTTATTTACACGTCGCCTGCGTAAAACAGGAATGCCAGAGCGGCGCCCCATGGCATTCGTACAGTGCAATACAGAACCGAAACCGAAACACAACATTGAGCTCGTGCAGAGGGCACGGAGGAAGGCAGGTTTCAGCGCATTCGCATTTTCAGCGCAGCTTAAGAAAGTAGGGTCTTTGGAATTACGTATGTATGCATTTTCTATTAAAGGGACACACCACCTAATACTTCCCTAGTGATGTTGCGCCTCAGATATGCGTGATATTTACTTTTTGATCAACAACGTTCACAAGTATGAACAGCCGTACCAGTTCAAGATGGCTGGCCCTTGGGCAAGTGGTTCAACTTTGGCCGAGTGGCTGAATCGAGTGACGTGCCGACAAACAGAAAGACAGACAGACCAAGATTTCTCCGTTTAAGTATCCCAAGAAAGACTATCGTCTTTAATAATCAATTAGAGGCTCCTCCTTACCGGCCAGTGTCACTTTCGGTTTCAAAAACAAGCCTCCGGGTGCAACTATCGCCACCTAGCTGGAGCAGCGCTCGATCACGTCAGCACACAGAAATGTGACGCACTTCCGCGCGATTCGCGAGCAGCCGTCCAGAAGTAGGCTGCTGGAGTCGTAGAGTTTCTTACAAAAATACCTAGAGGGAAATCTGGCGCCACCGTCTATGCGAATTTCTTAAGGGGCGCCGTTGGAGCGCTGGGAATGACGGTATAGACGGTTTCAAGATTGCGATAGCAGGAGCACGTGGTGTACCCCAAGAAACTTCCGGTCACCTCAATTATTATTCTGCAACACCGAAGCGTAAAACGTTTTTTAAAGATTTGTCAGAGTAAGGGAATACTGTTTTTCCACTTTCACATAAAAGAAAGGCGCTTATAGTTAAAGACTAACTCTTTTAGTGTTGTGTGTAGCTTAGAAGAATATTCAAATATTTTGCTGTACACAGGGAGAATATTGTTGAAACCCTACGGGCTACTCGCCAAGGCTTTTGTTCCCCGCCAATCCGCCAGCGCAGGAAACCGGAAGCGGTCCAGGGCCTGTGTTAGTAAACAGTGAAACCCTCTATATGTGTCTGCGAGGCTTGTGTTGGCCGGTGTTGAGCGAGGCTTCGGCTCAAAAGCGGATACGACTGCGCAAATAAAGCTTCTCCAAAACAAAACTTTTATAAGCGGATGTCATTTACGCGTATTATATTTTAAAATAAACGTCCACTCACCTTGACGGCATAACCAAACGGCGAAAGCAAGAAACAGACGACGAACAGTGGCGGAGGGAACGCTGCCTTTGTCGTCTGCCTGCCAAGCTTAGCGGCCGTTGGTTACTTTTTACGCTTCGTAAAACTATACATCAACGCAGAAGCTTCCAATGTTTAATAAAACTCGTTTTTCTGCAATAATAAAAAAACAAGTAGCTCACTACGTGCTCGTTCAGTAAGAAATCAACCGTTTCGACGCAAGGAACGCGTTGAAGCCAGGCGCGTCTTCGAGGTGTCTGGGCTCTATGTGAAGGATACGAATCCGAGTCAAGTTCGAAGCTCACATATCCCGGCATTCCCATGCGTCCAACAGCTCGCAGCGCCACTTTTTTTCTCCAGGTAAGTGTAGGAAACTCTATGATTGGAGTAGCTGGAGCGAACGCGGCAAAAAATGGCGGCTATGACGTCATCGTAACTTGTTGCCATGGAGGAAGGAAAAATAAGGAGAGGCCCTGACGTCACATTCGTGAAGCCTCCACATCGCAAACACCCGCATCGGCGCCTAGCGAAGGAGCCTCGAAACATTTCGCGATTTCCGTCGTGTCGTTTGCAAGCGCATGCGCGATTCGAGCTTTTTTTTTTTCGCCGTGCAAGCGGCGCCGCGGCGCTGTCGATTCACGCATGCTGCTCCTTGTGGTTGTTCTTTAGGAAAGCTACGCGATGCCCAGCTGTTGCGTATGGTTGCCTATACCCGGTGCAAATCGCGTGCACTGCGGAAAGTACCGGGTGTCACTTTTCATGTGTATGTACACGTTCGCTTCATTGCTGATCACTAATGCATGGTATTTGCATGCGAAGCTCTCGGATGTGCGCTCTGTTGCTTTTTACTCATTGTGTCCACTCAGAACACATGTGAACTTTTGTTTTTGCCGTCTAACGCGCCGTACATAACATGCGCCAAAGGCATCGTACGTTTTTAGAGGCTGTGTCGTTAAACGAAAAACTTATGTTGTTGTTATCGGACTACGTGATGTATGTATTGTGCGGTGTGCGCTTGCTGCGTGCTTGTTGTTGTGTGCGTGCTGGAATTACAAATTTTACGTGCACGATCGCGTATACAATACAGCGGTGTCCTCTTTTCGACGTGAAGTTACGTCAACTATAGGTTGGCGTTGCGCCGAATAGCTACTACGCTCACTCCATATACACGAACAAAGAACCGCTAATCCGGCAACAGATCGAGAAATCGGGCTACGAGAAAGGAAAGGCGTAACGCCCAGCAGAACGCGTAAAGGCCGTTTCACATGACACAAAAAGTAGCGATTTTCAGGCTGCGAATTCGCTCGCAGCGAAAAAAATGACCGTTCGCTCCCACCGGAGCGGTCAGTGGCGAGCGACCAACATGTTGGAAATTTTTCGCTCTGTTCGCCGCGGCAGAGCGATTTTTCGGTCTGAACCCTTCGAAATAGCACCGGCTCGGCCGAGCCGTCGAAATTGCGCCAACGAGTTTGTTTTGGTTGTGGCCGTTGTTGCGTATTCCCAAGTGAATTTAGATTGTAAAGTGTTTTTAAATGACAAGACAGGCGTGCTCTTCGCTACCGGTGATGAAAACTTAAGAATATCATAACGGCCAGATTGTTACATTCGAAATTTATGCAGTGTCTGCCACGAACAACGGCAGCAAGCCACTTTGCTCGCCGTGCCAGTCGCAGAGCGAAAATCGCAGACCATTCGCTGTCCATGTGAAACGAAACCGCCATTAGCGGCGGTTGCGAACAGAGCGAATAGAGCGAACCGAGCGATTTTCTTCGCTGCAATCGCGGCATGTGAAACAGCCTTAAGTCACTGCTAGGTGAGTTCGAATACGATGATGCAGGGGCTGAACGTTTTTGATCACGGCACGTACCGGTATTCTGTACTGTTGCACAAAAACGCTCCACAAAGAATTTCAGCGCGCAGCGCTCGGGCCTGCCACGCACGAACAGCCTGGTAAACGTCTGCTTGCAAGATTTTACTGCGTGCGAACCGCACAATACGCGCTAAGTTTACGCCGGGACTACAAATCTGCGCGGAAGCTAAACACCGCGGAGAGCACGCCGCGAGGCGTCTGCTGTTTTGTTTGCCCCATATCGGTTTGTTTGCCCCATAAATCTGACGTTACTTCCGCCACACTTTTCGCAATGCATTGAAATACGATAGGACCTCTCCTTATGGCATCTTCGACAATTCGCACCGGTGTGCACCGGGGCGCCCTGGCGCTACGATGATTGGACTAAATGGCGTACCAGGGCGCCCCGGTGCGCACCGGTGCGAATTGTCGAAGATGCCATTAGTATTCCTTCCTCCATGCTTGTTGCAGCGTGGTCAGGTGAGGGAAGTAGGGGGTCACCAAGGGTCACCTTTTAGGGTGTCAATAGCCCGAGGGTGTCGATCGCTTGCGCAAACTTCAAAATTCATTTAAAATACCTTCCAAGCTATATTCGCTGTTGATATTTTGCAGATGATATACGCATGTTGACGGGAATCAATCCCGCAGGCTATATCGGTGGCGAAATCTTGTGTCAGTACCCC